>NC_134478.1:1350930-1557843 GCF_964194025.1 Convolutriloba macropyga | reverse complement strand
AGAATTAAGAGCGGGCTTAACTTCACATGCTAAAACGATCTTTGAGCATGCAGCCTACACTACCATGCTGAAGCTCCTGATCTGCACATGTTTTTGTGCTCATTAAGCATGCAGCTTAGCAAAACCAAGAAGACAAAAAACCATTGACCAAAAATTTGCGTACCTAGTCAGCTTAATAGACAAAACCAACAGGTGACGGCAGCGCAAATGATTAGAAATATGGCTGTGAAGCGAGGGGCATGGCTCAAGCCAGAGTAGGGGTGGAAAAGATGCATAGTGTACTGAGGTAAAAAAAAAAGTTTGGTTGCCTTTTTTTCCGTTCTTCACTTCTTTCCTTTTATTCGTTAGGTTTTTCTTTCTTTGTCCTTTCCTTTTTCGTTAATTCTTTGTGCATTAGAAAGATCAATAGGCGTAATCAATTGGCATCCCCCTTAGCTTAGAGGATAAGACCCATGACTGTTAAGAGAGGGGCAGGAATTCGAGTCTTATCAAAGACGGAAAAAGACGCATTATTTCCTGGACCACAATTTGAGAAATTTTTTTTTCGATCTTTTCGTTTTATTTCGTTCCTTTTCCTTTTCAACTTCATCCCTTTCTCATCTTTCTCTTTTGTAATTTTTGGATTCTAGTGTTCACATGATTTGCGTTCATTACCTTTGCTAAAAAAGGTGAGCCTTAAAGACATTGACCCAAAATATTGCGGGAAAGAGTAATAGACAAATGCAATACGCATCGGTAGCGTAAGCAATAAGACACGCGGCTGTTAATCGAGGGGGATGGTTTCTCAGCCGAGTTGATGCAAAAAAGGCTCGTTTTCTTCACCCACAAAACCGGTATCTTTTAATTCTCATCCACTCCTGTCTTTCTTGCGTTATCTCTCTTATCTACTTTATCTCTCTTTTTTATCCTTCTTTGTTAAGAAATGCTTTTCCATCTATCCATCTAACTATATTTGTTTAGACTGCAATTCTCATATTTTTTAGCGGTCCTTTAACATGTCGCTTAGCGTAATGCTTGCGTTTTGAGACGAGCTATATTGCCATATTTAAGCTCTAATTTTAATTATTGCACGCATAAAGCATGCCTCATAGCAAAAACAAGCGAGCCAATTAGCCACCAACAAAAAAATTGCTAAATAGAAAGTTCAATAGGCGTAGGCAATAGGCATCGTTATCGGAGACGATAAGACCAATGACTGCCAAGCGAGTGGCAAGGGTTTCGAATCTAATTAAAGGCGGCAGAAGACGCATAATTTTTTGGACCACAAATTTGGGACATTGGTTTTCTTTTCTTCGTTTCTTTTTTTTCGTTTCTTTTCGTTTTTCTTTCGTTTCCTTCCAATCTTCCCATTATTTACCTTCTGTCATAATTTGGCTCCTGATCTGCTGATGTTTTGTGTTCATTAAGCTTACCAAAACAGGCGAGCCATTAAAACCATTGAATTAAACTTTGCTGATTCAGAAACAGGAATAGAAAGAAGCAGCGCGAATCAGTAGTATATGCGAGGG
This sequence comes from Convolutriloba macropyga, assembly GCF_964194025.1. Lineage (NCBI taxonomy): Eukaryota > Metazoa > Xenacoelomorpha > Acoela > Convolutidae > Convolutriloba > Convolutriloba macropyga. The sequence continues at coordinate 1,556,335 of NC_134478.1, read as the reverse complement.
GTGCGGGTTCGAGCTGGAGTTGGTATCGAAAGCGGCTAAATCTAACTCGGTTGCTTTACCCTCATGTTTAAGCTCCCAAAACTTATGTTTTAACGGTCCTTAAACATACAACCTAGCTTAATGCATGCGGTTTGAGACGAGCTATATGGCCACATTTAAGCTCCTAAATTGATCATTTTTGCGCATATAAAGCATGCCGCATAGCAATAACTAGTGGACCAAATAGCCAATAACGAAAAAGTTGCTCATTAGAAAAGTCAATAGGCGTAAGCAGTAGGAAGCATTAGCGGAGAGAATTAGACCAATGACTGGCAAGAGACGGGCAGGGGTTCGAGCTCAATTAAGGGCGGAAAAAGACGCATAATTTCCTGGACCACAAAATTGAGAAGTTGGGTTTCTTTTGCATTTGTTCCTTCTATTTCGTTTCTTTTTTTTTCTTTTCAATCTTTCTCAATTTATACGTTTTGGCTCCTAATCTGCTCATGTTTTGCGCTCATTAAGTTTGCCAAAGCAGGCGAGCCATTAAAGTCAGAAAGCAATATTTCGCTGATTCAGCAATAGGAACAGACGAATGCAGCACGCATCGTTAGCGTAAGCGAGGGGTGCGGGTTCGAGCTGGAGTCGGTATCGAAAGCGGCTAATTCTAACTCGACTGCTTTACCCCCATGTTTAAGCTCCCAAAACTTATGTTTTGACGGTCCTTAAACATACATCCTAGGTTAATGCATGCGGTTTGAGACGAGCTATATAGCCACATTTAAGCTCCTAATCTGATCATTTTTTTTCCGCACATAAAGCATGCCGCATAGCAATAACAAGTGGGCCAAATAGCCAATAACGAGAAAGTTGCTCATTAGAAAAGTTAATAGGAGTAAGCAGAAGGAAGCGTTAGCGGAGAGAATTAGACCAATGACTGGCAAGAGACGGGCAGGGGTTCGAGTTCAATTAAGGGTGGAAAAAGACGCATAATTTCCTGGACCACAAAATTGAGAAGTTGGGTTTCTTTTGCATTTGTTCCTTCTATTTCTTTTCTTTTTTTCTTTTTTTCTCAATTTCTCTCAATCTTTCTTTTTTTTCAATCTTTCTCAATTTATATGTTTTGGCTTCTAATCTGCTCATGTTTTGCGCTCATTAAGCTTGCCAAAGCAGACGAGCCATTAAAGTTAGAAAGCAATATTTCGCTGATTCAGCAATAGGAAAAGACGAATTCATTACGCATCGTTAGCGTAAGCGAGGGGTGCGGGTTCGAGCTGGAGTCGGTGACGAAAGCGGCTAATTCTAACTCGATTGCTTTACCACCATGTTAAAGCTCCCCAAAACTTATGTTTTAACGGTCCTTAAACATACAACCTAGCTTAATGCATGCGGTTTGAGACGAGCTATATGGCCACATTTAAGCTCCTAATTTGATCATTTTTGCGCAAATAAAGCATGCCGCATAGCAATAACAAGTGGGCCAAATAGCCAATAACGAAAAAGTTGTTCGTTAGAAAAGTCAATAGTCGTAAGCAATACGAAGCGTCAACGGAGATGGTTAGACCAATGAATGTCAAGAGATGGACAGGGGTACGAATTCAATTAAGTGCCAAAAATGACGCATGATTTTCTGTACCACAGATTTGAGAAGTTGGTTTTCTTTTTCAATTGTTCCCTCTATTTCGTTTTTTTTTTCGTTTATTCTTTTCTTCTTTCCAATTTTTCTCTTTTGTTATGTTTTGGCTCGTAATCCGCCCATGTTTTGTGCTCATTGAGCTTGCCAAAGCAGGCGAGCCATTAAAGTCAGAGACCAATATTTTGCTGATTCAAAAATAGGAAAAGACGAATGAAACACGCATCGGTAGCGTAAGCGAGGGGTGCGGGTTTGAGCCTGAGTCGGTGCCAAAATGGCTTTTGTTTTTATGGCTCAAAAAAGTGAATGTTGTTTTTTATTCACTTCTGTGTTTCCTTCTTGCTACCTTTTTCTGTATTTTTCTTTAATCTTTCTATGTTATATTTCTTCGCCTATATCTTATCATAATTCGAATTCTATGTCACCATGTTTATGCACCTAATCATCACATGCTTTAGGATTCTTTCCTTATTATGCAATTTAAGGTACAAACGTTTTGAAACGAGCTATGCCACCATGTATAAGCTTGTTATCTGCACAAGTATTAGCGCTCCTTAAACATGCGACTCAGGAAAGCCAAATATGTTGCTTAACAGAAAGTTTCCGCTACATAAGATAAAGACGCAAAAGTACGTATCTGTAGCGTAAGCGTTAAATCCTATGCCTGGTATATGAGAGGGAATTCTGGTTCGAGCCGGAGGTTTCACAAAAAGAAATCCTAATTTCTTTCAAACCTTCTATTCCGTCAAAAATATTTTCTTGTGATGCATTTGGGCTCCTGCTAGTCTATATATTGAACGCGTGAGCTCTAAAAGGGGACAAATCTTCTCCATGTTTAAAGCGCCTCTCGAAGCGCATGTTAAGAGCTGCATTGGGTAGCATGCTTAAGCAAACATATCGAGAGAGGTCAATGACCTAAAAGGCTCAAAGTACATGGGTGAAAACCGAACATGGGACAAAAGACTGTTAGTCAGATGCAGTTACCACAAGAATAAGATGGCTTGCAATTATGTTATCCTTAGAAGGGGTATTTACTGTACTGGGTACTAAGTGTTTTTTAATTGCTCCCGAACAAAGTTCGAAGTACTTATCGTAAACGTGTTTTTTGCCAAGTTTTAGCATCACAGATTCTGCGCTTTTATAGAACACTCTTAGCTTTCAAATAAATTTTTAACTCTTTACTGTTTAATTTTTGCTAAATCTCAAATGCTGTCAATCTGAAATATGTTTATTGATAAAAAAACGGTTGTGAGCTCTAAAATGGGACAAATCTTGTCCATGTTTAAAGTGCCTCGCGAAGCAATGAGGAGCATGCTTAAGCTAAGATATATATAGAGAGAGAGAGAGGTCAATGACCTAAAAGGCTCAAAGTAGATAGATGAGAAACGAACCCGGGATAAAAGACTGTTGGTCAGAAGCAGTTATCACGAGTTTATGAGGGCTTGCAGGTATGATCGTCCAGAGCGAGGATTCAATATCCTGGATGTTAAGTGTTTTACAATTGTTCCCAACGATGTTGGATGTACTTTTTGTAAACGCGCGTTTTTTTGCAAAGTTTTAATTCCACAAATTCTGCGCTATTATAGAACACTCTTAGCTTTCAACAAAATTTTTAACGCTTTACTTTTTGAGTTTTGCTTGATCCTAAATGCACTCAATCTGAAATGTGTTTATTGATAGAACAGAAGCGATTATGAGAAGTAGTGAAATGTAGTGTTTACAGCACAGTTGGTACGAAGGAGGACTGATATTCTGAGGTTCGAGTGTTCGAAACCGTATCAGGTACTTTCCCTTTTGCAGACATGAAAATGTCTAATCCACAATGTGACGCCTGGCGTCCGAGAGCAATTCTTGCAACGCCAGACGGTTTCTGTTTCTGTATGTGTGTTTGGGATATGAAATAAGGGTAATTGTTTCTTTTTTGTAGCAATTTTTTTTCCAGTCTTTTAGTCGTTTCTTTGTTTTTTTAACTTCAATTAGTGAGCGGTATTTTTTTGTAAAAATCAACGAAATTTTTCGCCTGTTAGTACTGTTGGCACCCAACGAAATTGAGCAATCATTTTTCATACTCTTTCTTTCTGTCTTCCTCCTTTCTTTTATGCTTTCCTTCTATGTGTGTGTGTGTCCTTCTATACTTTTTTCTTCATTCTCTTATCTCTCCCTGTATCTTCTCACTTTTTCGCTCCTGTCTTTCTTACTTCTCTAGCTTTGGTTCACTCTTTCTTTATTTCTCCTTCTTTTTTCTTTTTTCATTTGCTCTCCTCTCTCTCTCTCTGTCTTTCTTTGTTTCTCTTTCTCCCTGTTTCTCTCTCTCTCTCTCTCTTTTCTTTTCTTTTCATTCCGTCTCTCTATCTCTCTCTTTTTCCCTTTGCTTTGTTTCCTTCTCTATTTTTCTTCTCAAATTTACTGATCACTAAAACCACTTGAGCATTTAGTCCCCCAAAAAACGGGAGGCCAAAACAGAATATATCAAGAGATTCAAACAGAAAAAATAAACCGCTGTCTCTGTCCTCCACAGGATACCCACAAGTTGCGTTTTATGTTACAGCGTTTGATTTGCGGTTCTATTACCAGTATCCATAAAAATGTTAAGACACTAAGTTTTGAGCAGTTTTAGTCGCATTATCTAATCTTCCTCTAATATATTAAATATCAGTCGCAATTAAATATCAGTCGCAAAATTGCGGTAGATAGAGCAAAAGACAAGTGCAATACGCAGAGTTAGCGTAATTTGTGCCACCTACGGCTGCTAAGCGAGGCGCACGGGTTCAAGCCCGTTTACGTGCGGAACAGAAAACTGAGCTTCTTTTATACCTTCTATTCGTGTAAATGATTTTCATAATATGGTTTTGCGGGCCTGCTAGTTTATCTTTAAGTATTTGTTAAAAATCAAAAGAATCGGATTCTGATGCTAACTCTCCGCTTTAGCTAAACAATGATTCATTTTTGCTTCGTTGTTTTGGAAAAAAATATTGATATGGAGGTCAAAGTAACGAGAGGGGAAAACTGGCTGGAGCGCTCACAAAGAGAACGTAGATAAGAGAGGGGCATCCATCGATAGCTCAGTGGGTAGAGCAGAGGAGTGTAGAGTTGAAGCTGAAATCCTTAGGTCCCTGGTTCGAGTCCGCATCGGTGGAGCTAATTTTACATATCTACTTTGGTTTTATATTTTTTTTCTTCTCATGGACCCTTAAATAATATGTTTTAGAAGCAAAATATTTAGTTTATCTTGTTAACATAAATGTCTACATTTAACACTCAACATTTGTTAGCATTCATCTCTAAGTACGAGCTAAATTCAAAAACGTAGTCTGATGCTAAATAAACTCTCCGCTTTAGCCAAATAGTGGTTTTTTTGCTTCGTTGTTTTGGGAAAAATGTGGACGTTAAAGTGACAGTAGGGCAAAACTGTCTAGGGTGAGACAAAAGATTAAAACAAAGAGTTAAAACCACCGATGGCTCAGTTGGTAGAGCGGAGGACAGTAGAATTGAAGCTCAAATGCTTAGGTCCCTGGTTCAAATCCGGGTGGGTGGAGCTATTTTTACATATCTACTTTGGTTTTTTTAATTTGTTGTATTCTCCTGGACCCCTTAAAATCATTTGTTGCGGACGCAAAATAATTAGTTTACCTTGTTAACATCAATGTCTACATTTAACGCTCAACATTTGTTAACATCTATCGTTAAGTACGATTTAAATTCAAAAACGTAGTCTGATGCTAAACACTTAGCTTAGACTAAACAATGACTCTTTTTTGATTCGTTGTTCTGGGAAAAAAGATATGGAATTTAAAGTGACATTAGGGGAAAACTGTCTAAGGTTCGGCAAGAGATACCTTAGAACAAACAGGTATACCCAGCGATAGCGCAGTTGGTAGAGCGGAGGACTGTAGAGTAGAAGCCAAAATCCTTAGGTCCCCGGTTCAAATCCGGGTCGGAGTAGCTAATTTTATATACCTAGTTTGGTTTTTAAAATTGTTGTCTTCTCATGGACCCCTAAAATAATTTGTTTTGGAAGCGAAGTATTTAGTTTTCCTTGTTAACCTCAAGGGCTACATTTAACACTTAACATTTGTTAACTTTTATCTTTACGTACGAATTAAATTCAAAAACGTACTCCGATGCTAAACTCTCAGCTGTAGCTAAACAATGATTCTTTTTTGCTGCGTTGTTTAGGGAAAAGGATATGGAGGTTAAAGTGACTGTAGGGGAAAACTGTCTAGAATGCGGCAAAAGATAACATAGAACAAAGAGGTATACCAACCGATAGCTCAGTTGGTAGAGCGAAGGACTGTAGAGTTGACGCTGAAATCCTTAGGTCTCTGGTTCGAGTCCGGGTCAATGGAGCTAATTTTATATATATACTTTGGTTTTTTAAACTTGTTCTCTTCTCATGGACCCCTAAAACAATTTGTTTCGGAACCAAAATATTTAGTTTACGTTGTTAACATCAACTGTCTAGAGTCGATCAAAAGGTAATTTAGAGAAAAAGAAGTATACCCATCGATAGCTCAGTTGATAGAACGGATGACTGTAGAGTTGAAGCTGAAATCTTTAGGTCACTGTTTCGAGTCCGGGTCGGTAGAGCTAATTTTAGATATCTACTTTGGTTTTTTCTAATTTGTTGTATTCCAATGGACCCCTAAAATGATTTGTTTTGGAAGCAAAATACTTAATTTACCTTGTTAACATCAATTTCTACATTTAATACTCAACCTTTGTTAACATCTATCTTTAAGTACGAGTTAAATTCAAAAAAGAGTAGACTGATGCTAAACTCTCCGCTCTAGCATAACAATGATTCTTTTTTGCTTTATTGTTTTGGGGAAAAATGATATGGAGGTTAGAGTGACAGTAAGGGAAAACTGTCTAGAGTGCGGCAAAAGATAACTTAGATCAAAGCGACACCTTCACCGATAGCTCAGTTGGTAAAGCGGATGACTGTAGAGTTGAAGCTAAAATCCTTAGGTCCCTGGTTCAAATCCCGTTCAGTGGAGCTAATTTTACATATCTACTTTGGTTTTTTTTAAATTTGTTGTATTCTCATGGACTCCTTAAAATAATTTGTTTCGGAAGCAAAATATTTAGTTTACCTTGTTAACATCAGTGTCTACATTTAAAACTGAACATTTGTTAACATCTATCTTAAAGCACGAGTTAAATTCAAAAACGTAGTCTGATGCTAAACACTCAGTTCAAGCTAATCAACGATTCTTTTTTGAATCGTTGTTCTGTGAAAAAAGATATGAAAGTAAAAGTGACATTAGGGGAAAACTGTCTAGGGTGCGGCAAAAGATACCTTAGAACAAAGAGCTATAACCACTGATAGCTCAGTTGGTAGAACGAACGACTGTCGAGTTGAAGCTGAAATCCTTAGGTCCTTGGTTCGAGTCCGGGTCAGTGGAGCTAAATTCAGATATCTACTTTGGTTTTTTTCTAATTTCTTGTATTCCCATGGACCACTAAAATAATTTGTTTCGGAAGCAAAATACTTAATTTACATTGTTAACATTAATGTCTACATTTAACACTCAACATTTGTTAACATTTACCTTCAAGTACGAAATAAATTCAAAAACGTAGTCTGATGCTAAATACTCCGTTTAAGCTAAACAATGATTCTTTTTTGATTCGTTGTTCTGTGAAAAAATATATGGAAGTTAAAGTGACATTAGGGGAAAACTGTTTAGGGTGTGGCAACAGATGACTTAAAACAAAGAGGTATACCAACCGATAGCTCGGTTGGTAGAGCGGAGGACTGTAGAGTTGAAGCTGAAATCCTTAGGTACTTGGTTCAAATCCGGGTCGGTGGAGCTAAAGTTATATACCTAGTTTGGTTTTTTTTAAGTTCGTTGTCTTCTTATGGACCCCTTAATTAATTTGTTTCGGAAGCGAAATATTAATTTTACCTTGTTACCATCATTGTCTACATTTGAAACTCCACGTTTGTTAACATTTATCTTTAAAAACGAGTTAAATTCTAAATTCGAAAACGTTGTCTGATGCTAAACTCTCTGCTTTAGCTAAACAATGATTATTTTTATCTGGGTTCTTTTAGGAAAAATGATACGGAGTTTTAAGTGACAGTAGTAAAAAACTGTCTATAGTGCGCCAAAAGATAACTGAGAACAATGAGATATACTCACCGATAGCTCAGTTGATATAGCGGACGAATGTAGAGTTGAAGCTGAAATCTTTAGGTCCCTGGTTCGAGTTGTGGTCGATGGAGGTAATTTTATATATCTACTTTGGTTTTAAGTTTGTTGTCTTCTCATGGACCCCTAAAGCAATTTGTGTCGGAAGCATAAAATTTAGTTTACGTTGTTAACAACAACGTCTACAATTAACAATTAACATTTTTTAACTTTTATCTTCGAGTACGAGTTAATTCAAAAACGTAGTCTGATGTTAAACTGTCCACTTTAGCGAAACAATCATTTTTTTGCTTCGCTGTTTTGGGGGAAATGATATGGAGGTCAAAGTGACAGTAGGGGAAAATTGTTTAGAGTGCGGAAAAAGATAACTTAGAATAAAGAAGTATACCCACCGATAGTTGAGTTGGTAGAGCGGAGGACTGTGGAGTTGAAGCTGAAATCCTTAAGTCCGGGTCAGTGAAGCTAATTTTATTTTTCAACTTTGGTCTTTTAAATTTGTTGTATTCTCGTGGACCCCTAAAATAATTTGTTTTGGAAGCAAATTATTTAGCTTACCTTGTGAACAAAATTGTCTACATTTAACACTCAACATTTGTTAACATTTATCTTTAAGTACGAGTTAAATTCAAAAACGTATTCTACTTCTTAACTCTCCACTTTAGCTAAACAATGATTCTTTTTTGATTCGTTGCTTTGGGGAAAATGATATGGAGGTTGAAGTGACAGTAGGAGAAAACTGTCTAGAGTGCGACAAAGGATAACTTAGAACAAAGAAGTATACCCACCGATAGCTCAGTTGGTAGAGCGGGAGACTGTAGTTGTGAAGCTGAAATCCTTAAGTCCCTGGTTCGAGTCCGAGTCGGTGGAGCTGATTTTATATAACTATTTTTGTTTTTTTAAGTTTGTTGTCATCTCAGGTAACCCTAAAATAATTTGTTTGGAAGCAAAGTATTTAGTTTACCTAGTTAAACTCAATGTCTACATTTAACACTCAACATTTATTAACATGTATCTTTAAGTACGAGTTAAATTCAAAAACGTATTCTGATGCTAAACGCTTTAGCTAAACAATGATTACTTATATCTGGGTTCTTTTAGGAAAAATGATATGGAGCTTAAAGTGACATTAGTAGAACATTGTCTAGAGTGCTCGAAAAGATATCTTAGAACAAAGAGGAAAACTCACCGATAGCTCAGTTGGTAGACCGGAGGAATGTAGAGTTGAAGCTGAAATCCTTAGGTCCGTGCTTCAAAGCCGGGTCGGTGGAGCTAAAGTTATATACCTAGTTTGGTTTTTTTTAAGTTTGTTGTCTTCTCATGGACCCCTTAATTAATTTGTTTCGGAAGCAAAATATTAAGTTTACCTTGTTACCATCATTGTCTACATTTGACACTCCACGTTTGTTAACATTTATCTTTAAAAACGAGTTAAATTCTAAATTCGAAAACGTTGTCTGATGTTAAACTCTCCGCTTTAGCTAAACAATGATTATTTTTCGCTGCGTTCTTTTAGGAAAAATGGTATGGAGGTTAAAGTGACAGTAGTGGAAAACTGTCTAGAGAGGGGTAAAAGATAACTTAGCACCAAGAGGTAAACCCACCGATAGTTCAATTGGTAGAGAGGAAGACTGTAGAGTAGTAGCTGAAATCCTTAGGTCCCTCGTTCGAATCCGGGTCGGTGGAGCTAATTTAATATATCTACTTTGGTGTAATAAATTTGTTGTCTTCTCGCGGACCCCTAAAATAATTTATTTCGGAAGCAAAATATTTAGTTTACCTTGTTAACATCATTGCCTACATTTAACACTCAACATTTATTAAAATTTATCTTTGAGTACGAGTTAAATTAAAAACGTATTCTGATGCTAAACTCTCCGCTTTAGCTAAACAATGATTCTTTTTTTGCTTCGTTGTTTTGGGAAAAATGATATCGAGATTTAAATAACAGTAGGCGGAAAACTGTCTAGAGTGCGACAAAAGATAATTTAGAACAAAGAAGTATACCCACCGATAGATGAGTTGGTAGAGCGGAGGACTGTAGAGTTGAAGCTGAAATTCGTAGGTCCCTGGTCCGAGTCCGGATCGGTGGAGCTAATTTGATATATCTATTTTCGTTTTTTTAAATTTGTTGTCATCTCAGGGAACCCTAAAATAATTTGTTTTGGAAGCAAAGTATTTAGTTTACCTTGTTAACCTCAAGGGCTACATTTAACACTCAACCTTTCTTAACTTTTATCTTTAAGTACGAATTAAATTCAAAACGTATTCTGATGCAAAACTCTCCGCTTTAGCTAAACAATGATTCGTTTTTGCGTCGTTGCTTTAGGAAAAATGATATCGAGGTCAAAGTGACAGTAGGGGGAAAACTGTCTAGAGTGCGAGAAAAGTTAACTTAGAACAAAGAAGTATAGCCACCGATAGCTTAGTTGGTAGAGCGGAGGACTGTAGAGTTGAAGCTGAAAGCCTTAGGTCCCTGGTTCGAGTTCAGTTCGGTGGAGCTGATTTTAAATATCTACTTCCGTTTTTTTTAATTTGTTGTCATCTCAGGGACCCCTAAAATAATTTGTTTTGGACGCAAATATTTAGTTTACCATGTTAACCTCAATGTCTACATTTAACACTCAACTTTTATCTTTATGACGAGTTAAAATCAAAAACGTATTCTGATGCTAAACTCTCCGCTTTAGCTAAACGATTTTTTTTCGCTGCGTTCTTTTAGGAAAAATGATATGGAGATTTAAGTAACAGTAGGCGGAAAACTGTCTAGAGTGCGACAAAAGATAATTTAGAACAAAGAAGTATACCCACCGATAGATGAGTTGGTAGAGCGGAGGACTGTAGAGTTGAAGCTGAAATTCTTAGGTCCCTGGTCCGAGTCCGGATCGGTGGAGCTAATTTTATATATCTATTGTCGTTTTTTTTAAATTTGTTGTCACCTCAGGGAACCCTAAAATAAATTGTTTCGGAAGCAAATATTTAGTTTACCATGTTAACCTCAATGTCTAAATTTAACACTCAACATTTGTTAACTTTTATCTTTAAGACGAGTTAAATTCAAAAACGTATTCTGATGCTAAACTCCCTGCTTTAGCTAAACAATGATTCCTTTTTGCTGCATTGTTTTAGGAAAAATTACATGGAGGTCAAAAGGACTATAGGGTGGAAAACTGTCTAGAGTGCAATAAAAGATAACTTAGAAAAAAGAAGTATACTCACCGATAGCTCAGTTGGTAGAGCGGAGGACTGTAGAGTTGAAGCTGAGATCCTTAGGTCACTGGTCCGAGTCCGGATCGGTGGAGCAAATTTTGTATATCTATTTTCGTTTTTTTTTAAATTTGTTGTTATCTCAGGGAACCCTAAAACAATTTTTTTTAGTTTACCTTGTTAACATCAAGGGCTACATTTAACACTCAACATTTGTTAACTTTTATCTTTCAGACGAGTTAAATTCAAAAACGTATTCTGATGCTAAACTCTCCCCTTTTGCTAAACAATGATTATTTTTTGCTTCGCTGTTTTGGGAAAAATGATATGGGGATTTAAATAACAGTAGGCGGAATACTGTCTAGAGTGCGACAGAAGATAACTCAGAACAAAGAACTCTACCCACCGATATTTCAGTTGGTAGAGAGGAGGACCGTAGAGTAGAAGCAAAAATTCTTAGGTCCCTGGTTCGAGTCCGGGTCGGTGGAGCTAATTTTATATATCTACTTTCGTTTTTTAAAATTTGTCATCTCAGGGAAACCTAAAATAATTTGTTTTGGAAGCGAAGTATTTAGTTTACCTTGTTAACCTCAAGGGCTACATTTAACACTCAACATTTGTTAACTTTTATCTTTAAGACGAGTTAAATTCAAAAACGTATTCTGATTCTAAACTCTCCGGTTTAGCTAAACAATGATTCTTTTTTGCGTCGCTTTTTTGGGAAAAATGATACGGAGATTTAAGTAACAGTAGGCGGAAAACTGTCTAGAGTGCGACAAAAGATAACTCAAAACAAAGAAGTATACCCACCGATAGTTAAGTTGGTAGAGAGGAGGACTGTAGAGTAGAAGCAAAAATCCTTAGGTCCCTGGTAGGAGTCCGGGTCGGTGAAGCTAATTTTATATATCTACTTTCGTTTTTTTTAACTTTGTTGTCATCTCAGGGAACCCTAAAATAATTTGTTTCGGAAGCGAAGTATTTAGTTTAGCTTGTTAACCTCAAGGGCTACATTTAACACTCAACATTTGTTAACTTTTATCTTTAAGTACGAATTAAATTCAAAAACGTATTCTGATGCTAAACTCTCGGCTTTAGCTAAACAATGATTCTTTTTTGCTGCGTTGTTTTAGGACAAATGATATGGAGGTCAACAGGAAAGTAGGGGGAAAACTGTCTAGAGTGAGACAAAAGATAACTTAGAACAAAGAACTATACCTACTGATAGCTCAGTTGGTAGAGCGGAGGACTGTAGAGTTGAGGCTGAAAGACTTAGGTCCCTGGTTGGAGTCCGGGTCAGTGGAGCTAATTTTATATATCTACTTTCGTTTTTTAAAATTTGTCATCTCAGGGAAACCTAAAATAATTTGTTTTGGAAGCGAAGTATTTAGTTTACCTTGTTAACCTCAAGGGCTACATTTAACACTCAACATTTGTTAACTTTTATCTTTAAGACGAGTTAAATTCAAAAACGTATTCTGACTCTAAACTCTCCGGTTTAGCTAAACAATGATTCTTTTTTGCTTCGCTGTTTTGGGAAAAATGATACGGAGATTTAAGTAACAGTAGGCGGAAAACTGTCTAGAGTGCGACAAAAGATAACTCAAAACAAAGAAGTATACCCACCGATAGTTAAGTTGGTAGAGAGGAGGACTGTAGAGTAGAAGCAAAAATCCTTAGGTCCCTGGTTGGAGTCCGGGTCGGTGAAGCTAATTTTATATATCTACTTTCGTTTTTTTAACTTTGTTGTCATCTCAGGGAACCCTAAAATAATTTGTTTCGGAAGCGAAGTATTTAGTTTACCTTGTTAACCTCAAGGGCTACATTTAACACTCAACATTTGTTAACTTTTATCTTTAAGTACGAATTAAATTCAAAAACGTATTCTGATGCTAAACTCTCGGCTTTAGCTAAACAATGATTCTTTTTTGCTGCGTTGTTTTAGGAAAAATGATATGGAGGTCAAAAGGAAAGTAGGGGGAAAACTGTCTAGAGTGCGACAAAAGATAACTCAAAACAAAGAAGTATACCCACCGATAGTTCAGTTGGTAGAGAGGAGGACTGTAGAGTAGACGCAAAAATCCTTAGGTCCCTGGTTGGAGTCCGGGTCGGTGGAGCTAATTTTATATATCTACTTTCGTTTTTTTTTTAATTTGTTGTCATCTCAGGGAACCCTAAAATAATTTGTTTCGGAAGCGAAGTATTTAGTTTACCTTGTTAACCTCAAGGGCTACATTTAACACTCAACATTTGTTCACTTTTATCTTTAAGTACGAATTAAATTCAAAAACGTATTCTGAAGCTAAACTCTCGGCTTTAGCTAAACAATGATTCTTTTTTGCTGCGTTGTTTTAGGAAAAATGATATGGAGGTCAAAAGGAAAGTAGGGCGAAAACTGTCTAGAGTGAGACAAAAGATAATTTAGAACAAAGATGTATACCTACCGATAGCTCAGTTGGTAGAGCGGAGGACTGTAGAGTTGAAGCTGAAATCCTTAGGTCCCTGGTTGGAGTCCGGGTCGGTGGAGCTAATTTTATATATCTACTTTTGTTTTTTTTTTCAAATTTGTTGTCATCTCAGGGAACCCTAAAATAATTTGTTTTGGAAGCGAAGTATTTAGTTTACCTTGTTAACCTCAAGGGCTACATTTAACACTCAACATTTGTTCACTTTTATCTTTAAGTACGAATTAAATTCAAAAACGTATTCTGAAGCTAAACTCTCGGCTTTAGCTAAACAATGATTCTTTTTTGCTGCGTTGTTTTAGGAAAAATGATATGGAGGTCAAAAGGAAAGTAGGGCGAAAACTGTCTAGAGTGAGACAAAAGATAATTTAGAACAAAGAAGTATACTCACCGATAGCTCAGTTGGTAGAGCGGAGGATTGTAGAGTTGAAGCTGAAATAATTAGGTTTCTGGTTCGAGTTCGGGTCGGTGGAGCTAATTTTATATATCTACTTTCGTTTTTTAAAACTTGTTGTCATCTCAGGGAACCCTAAAATAATTTGTTTTGGAAGCGAAGTATTTAGCTTACCTTGTTAACTTCAAGGTCTACAATTAACACTCAACATTTGTTAACTTTTATCTTTAAGTACGAATTAAATTCCAAAACGTTTTCTGATGCTAAACTCTCTGCTTTAGCTAAAAAATGATTCCTTTTTGCTGCGTTGTTTTAGGAAAAATTATATGGAGGTCAAAAGGACAGTAGGGGGGAAAACTGTCTAGAGTGCGACAAAAGATAACATAGAACAGAGAAGTATACCCACCGATAGATCAGTTGGTAGAGCGGAGTACTGTAGAGTTGAAGATGAAATCCTTAGGTCCCTGGTTCGAGTCCGGGTCGGTGGAGCTAATTTTATATATCTACTGTCGTTTTTTTTTAAAGTTGTTGTCATCTCAGGGAACCCTAAATTAATTTATTTCGGAAGCAAAATATTTAGTTTACCTTGTTAACATCATTGTCTACATTTCACACTCAACATTTGTTAACATTTATTTTTGAGTACGAGTTAAATTCAAAAACGTATTCTGATGCTAAACTCTCCGCCTTAGCTAAACAATGATTGTTTTTTGCTTCGCTGTTTTGGGAAAATTGATATGGATATTTAAGTAACAGTAGGCGGAATACTGTCTAGAGTGCGACAAAAGATAACTCAGAACAAAGAAGTATACCCACCGATAGTTCAGTTGGTAGAGCGGAGGACTGCAGAGTTGAAGCTGAAATCCTGAAGTCCCTGGTTCGAGTGCGGGTCGGTGGAGCTAATTTTATATATCTACTTTTGTTTTTTTTAAAATTTGTTGTCATCTCAGGGAACCCTAAATTAATTTGTTTCGGAAGCGAAGTATTTAGTTTACCCTGTTAACCTCAAGGGCTACATTTAACACTCAACATTTGTTAACTTTTATCTTCAAGTACGAATTAAATTCAAAAACGTATTCTGAAGCTAAACTCTCGGCTTTAGCTAAACAATGATTCTTTTTTGCTGCGTTGTTTTAGGAAAAATGATATGGAGGTCAAAAGGAAAGTAGGGCGAAAACTGTCTAGAGTGAGACAAAAGATAATTTAGAACAAAGAAGTATACCTACCGATAGCTCAGTTGGTAGAGCGGAGGACTGTAGAGTTGAAGCTGAAATCCTTAGGTCCCTGGTTGGAGTCCGGGTCGGTGGAGCTAATTTTATATATCTACTTTTGTTTTTTTTTCAAATTTGTTGTCATCTCAGGGAACCCTAAAATAATTTGTTTTGGAAGCGAAGTATTTAGTTTACCTTGTTAACCTCAAAGGCTACATTTAACACTCAACATTTGTTAACTTTTATCTTTAATACGAATTAAATTCAAAAACGTGGAGGTTATATGGAGAAATTATATGGAGGTCAAAAGGACTATAGGGTGGAAAACTGTCTAGAGTGCAATAAAAGATAACTTAGAAAAAAGAAGTATACTCACCGATAGCTCAGTTGGTAGAGCGGAGGATTGTAGAGTTGAAGATGAAATCCTTAGGTCCCTGGTTCGAGTCCGGGTCGGTGGAGCTAATTTTATATATCTACTGTCGTTTTTTTTTTAAAGTTGTTGTCATCTCAGGGAACCCTAAATTAATTTATTTCGGAAGCAAAATATTTAGTTTACCTTGTTAACATCATTGTCTACATTTCACACTCAACATTTGTTAACATTTATTTTTGAGTACGAGTTAAATTCAAAAACGTATTCTGATGCTAAACTCTCCGCCTTAGCTAAACAATGATTGTTTTTTGCTTCGCTGTTTTGGGAAAATTGATATGGATATTTAAGTAACAGTAGGCGGAATACTGTCTAGAGTGCGACAAAAGATAACTCAGAACAAAGAAGTATACCCACCGATAGTTCAGTTGGTAGAGCGGAGGACTGCAGAGTTGAAGCTGAAATCCTGAAGTCCCTGGTTCGAGTCCGGGTCGGTGGAGCTAATTTTATATATCTACTTTTGTTTTTTTTTCAAATTTGTTGTCATCTCAGGGAACCCTAAAATAATTTGTTTTGGAAGCGAAGTATTTAGCTTACCTTGTTAACCTCAAGGTCTACAATTAACACTCAACATTTGTTAACTTTTATCTTTAAGACGAGTTAAATTCAAAAACGTATTCTGATGCTAAACTCTCTGCTTTAGCTTAAAAATGATTCCTTTTTGCTGCGTTGTTTTAGGAAAAATTATATGGAGGTCAAAAGGACAGTAGGGGGGAAAACTGTCTAGAGTGCGACAAAAGATAACTTAGAACAGAGAAGTATACCCACCGATAGATCAGTTGGTAGAGCGGAGTACTGTAGAGTTGAAGATGAAATCCTTAGGTCCCTGGTTCGAGTCCGGGTCGGTGGAGCTAATTTTATATATCTACTTTCGTTTTTCAAAATTTGTTGTCAACTCAGGGAACCCTAAAAAAAATTGTTTTGGAAGCGAAGTATTTAGTTTACCTTGTTAACCTCAAGGGCTACATTTAACACTCAACATTTGTTAACTTTTATCTTTAAGACGAGTTAAATTCAAAAACGTATTCTGATGCTAAACTCTCCGCCTTAGCTAAACAATGATTCTTTTTTGCTTCGCTGTTTTGGGAAAATTGATATGGATATTTAAGTAACAGTAGGCGGAATACTGTCTAGAGTGCGACAAAAGATAACTCAGAACAAAGAAGTATACTCACCGATAGTTCAGTTGGTAGAGAGGAGGACTGTAGAGTAGAAGCAAAAATCCTTAGGTCCCTGGTTGGAGTCCGGGTCGGTGCAGCTAATTTTATATATCAACTTCCGTTTTTTTTAAATTTGTTGTAGTCTAAGGGACCCCTAAAATAATTTATTTCGGAAGCAAAATATTTAGTTTACCTTGTTAACATCATTGTATACATTTAACACTCAACATTTGTTAATATTTATTTTTGAGTACGAGTTAAATTCAAAAACGTATTCTGATGCTAAACTCTCCGCTTTAGCTAAACAATGATCCTTTTTCGCTTCGTTGTTTTGGGAAAAATGATATGGAGATTTAAGTAACAGTAGGCGGAAAACTGTCTAGAGTGCAATAAAAGATAACTAAGAACAAAGAAGTATATACACCGATAGCTCAATTGGTAGAGCGGAGGACTGCAGAGTTGAAGCTGAAATACTTAGGTCCCTGGTTCGAGTCCGGGTCGGTGGAGCTAATTTTATATATCTACTTTCTTTTTCTTTAATTTGTTGTCATCTCAGGGAACCATAAAATATTTTGTTTTGGAAGCGAAGTATTTAGTTTACCTTGTTAACCTCAAGGGCTACATTTAACACTCAACATTTGTTAACTTTTGTCTTTAAGTACGAATTAAATTGAATAACGTATTCTGATGCTAAACTCTCTGCTTTAGCTAAACAATGATTCCTTTTTGCTGCGTTGTTTTAGAAAAAATTATATGGAGGTCAAAAGGACAGTAGGGGGAAAACTGTCTAGAGTGAGACAAAAGATAACTTAGAACAAAGAACAATACCCACAGATAGCTCAGTTGGTAGAGCGGAGGACTGTAGAGTTGAAGCTGAAATCCTGAACTCCCTGGTTCGAGTCCGGGTCGGTGGAACTAATTTTTTATATCTACTTTCGTTTTTTTTAAAGTTGTTGTCATCTCAGGGAAGCCTAAATTAATTTGTTTCGGAAGCGAAGTATTTAGTTTACCTTGTTAACCTCATGGGCTACATTTAACACTCAACATTTGTTAACTTTTATCTTTAAGTACGATTTAAATTCAAAAACGTATACTGATGCTAAACTCTCCGCTTTAGCTAAACAATGATTCTTTTTTGCTGCGTTGTTTTAGGAAAAATGATATGGAGGTCAAAAGGAAAGTAGGGGGAAAACTGTCTAGAGTGAGACAAAAGATAACTTAGAACAAAGAACAATACCCAGCGATAGCTCAGTTGGTAGAGCGGAGGACTGGAGGGTTGAAGCTGAAATCCTGAAGTCCCTGGTTCGAGTCCGGGTCGGTGGAGCTAATTTTTTATATCTGCTTTCGTTTTTTTTAAAGTTGTTGTCATCTCAGGGAACCCTAAATTAATTTGTTTCTGAAGCGAAGTATTTAGTTTACCTTGTTAACCTCATGGGCTACATTTAACACTCAACATTTGTTAACTTTTATCTTTAAGTACGATTTAAATTCAAAAACGTATACTGATGCTAAACTCTCCGCTTTAGCTAAACAATGATTCTTTCTTGCTGCGTTGTTTTAGGAAAAATGATATGGAGGTCAAAAGGAAAGTAGGGGGAAAACTGTCTAGAGTGAGACAAAAGATAACTTAGAACAAAGAACAATACCCACCGATAGCTCAGTTGGTAGAGCGGAGGACTGTAGAGTTGAAGCTGAAATCCTGAAGTCCCTGGTTCGAGTCCGGGTCGGTGGAGCTAATTTTTTATATCTACTTTCGTTTTTTTTAAAGTTGTTGTCATCTCAGGGAACCCTAAATTAATTTATTTCGGAAGCAAAATATTTAGTTTACCTTGTTAACATCATTGTCTACATTTCACACTCAACATTTGTTAACATTTATTTTTGAGTACGAGTTAAATTCAAAAACGTATTCTGATGCTAAACTCTCCGCTTTAGCTAAACAATGATTCTTTTTCGCTTCTTTGTTTTGGGAAAAATGATATGGAGATTAAGTAACAGTAGGCGGAAAACTGTCTAGAGTGCAATAAAAGATAACTAAGAACAAGGAAGTAAACACACCGATAGCTCAGTTGGTAGTATGGAGGACTGTAGAGTTGAAGCTGAAATCCTTAGGTCCCTGGTTCGAGTCCTGTTCGGTGGAGCTAATTTTATATATCTACTTCCCTTTTTTTTAAATTTGTTGTCATCTCAGGGAACCCTAAAATATTTTGTTTTGGAAGCGAAGTATTTAGTTTACCTTGTTAACCTCAAGGGCTACATTTAACACTCAACATTTGTTAACTTTTGTCTTTAAGTACGAATTAAATTCAAAAACGTATTCTGATGCTAAACTCTCTGCTTTAGCTAAACAATGATTCCTTTTTGCTGCGTTGTTTTAGGAAAAATTATATGGAGGTCAAAAGGACAGTAGGGGGAAAACTGTCTAGAGTGCGACAAAAAATAACTTAGAACAAAGAAGAATACCCACTGATAGCTCAGTTGGTAGAGCGGAGGACTGTAGAGTTGAAGCTGAAATCCTTAGGTCCCTGGTTCGAGTCCTGGTCGGTGGAGCTAATTTTATATATCTACTTCCCTTTTTTTAAATTTGTTGTCATCTCAGGGAACCCTAAATTAATTTGTTTCGGAAGCGAAGTATTTAGTTTACCTTGTTAACCTCATGGGCTACATTTAACACTCAACATTTGTTAACTTTTATCTTTAAGTACGATTTAAATTCAAAAACGTATACTGATGCTAAACTCTCCGCTTTAGCTAAACAATGATTCTTTTTTGCTGCGTTGTTTTAGGAAAAATGATATGGAGGTCAAAAGGAAAGTAGGGGGAAAACTGTCTAGAGTGAGACAAAAGATAACTTAGAACAAAGAACAATACCCACCGATAGCTCAGTTGGTAGAGCGGAGGACTGTAGAGTTGAAGCTGAAATCCTGAAGTCCCTGGTTCCAGTCCGGGTCGGTGGAGCTAATTTTTTATATCTACTTTCGTTTTTTTTTAAAGTTGTTGTCATCTCAGGGAACCCTAAATTAATTTATTTCGGAAGCAAAATATTTAGTTTACCTTGTTAACATCATTGTCTACATTTCACACTCAACATTTGTTAACATTTATTTTTGAGTACGAGTTAAATTCAAAAACGTATTCTGATGCTAAACTCTCCGCTTTAGCTAAACAATGATTCTTTTTCGCTTCTTTGTTTTGGGAAAAATGATATGGAGATTAAGTAACAGTAGGCGGAAAACTGTCTAGAGTGCAATAAAAGATAACTAAGAACAAAGAAGTATACACACCGATAGCTCAATTGGTAGAGCGGAGGACTGCAGAGTTGAAGCTGAAATACTTAGGTCCCTGGTTCGAGTCCGGGTCGGTGGAGCTAATTTTATATATCTACTTTCTTTTTCTTTAATTTGTTGTCATCTCAGGGAACTCTAAAATATTTTGTTTTGGAAGCGAAGTATTTAGGTTACCTTGTTAACCTCAAGGGCTACATTTAACACTCAACATTTGTTAACTTTTGTCTTTAAGTACGAATTAAATTCAAAAACGTATTCTGATGCTAAACTCTCTGCTTTAGCTAAACAATGATTCCTTTTTGCTGCGTTGTTTTAGGAAAAATTATATGGAGGTCAAAAGGACAGTAGGGGGAAAACTGTCTAGAGTGCGACAAAAAAAAACTTAGAACAAAGAAGAACACCCACCGATAGATCAGTTGGTAGAGCGGAGGACTGTAGAGTTGAAGCTGAAATCCTGAAGTCCCTGGTTCGAGTCCGGGTCGGTGGAGCTAATTTTTTATATCTACTTTCGTTTTTTTTAAAGTTGTTGTCATCTCAGGGAACCCTAAATTAATTTATTTCGGAAGCAAAATATTTAGTTTACCTTGTTAACATCATTGTCTACATTTCACACTCAACATTTGTTAACATTTATTTTTGAGTACGAGTTAAATTCAAAAACGTATTCTGATGCTAAACTCTCCGCTTTAGCTAAACAATGATTCTTTTTCGCTTCTTTGTTTTGGCAACAATGATATGGAGATTAAGTAACAGTAGGCGGAAAACTGTCTAGAGTGCAATAAAAGATAACTAAGAACAAAGAAGTATACACACCGATAGCTCAGTTGGTAGAGCGGAGGACTGCAGAGTTGAGGCTGAAATACTTAGGTCCCTGGTTCGAGTCCGGGTCGGTGGAGCTAATTTTATATCTACTTTCTTTTTCTTTAATTTGTTGTCATCTCAGGGAACCCTAAAATTTTTTTTTGGAAGCGAAGTATTTAGTTTACCTTGTTAACCTCAAGGGCTACATTTAACACTCAACATTTGTTAACTTTTGTCTTTAAGTACGAATTAATTTCAAAAACGTATTCTGATGCTAAACTCTCTGCTTTAGCTAAACAATGATTCTTTTTCGCTTCTTTGTTTTGGGAACAATGATATGGAGATTAAGTAACAGTAGGCGGAAAACTGTCTAGAGTGCAATAAAAGATAACTAAGAACAAAGAAGTATACACACCGATAGCTCAGTTGGTAGAGCGGAGGACTGCAGAGTTGAAGCTGAAATACTTAGGTCCCTGGTTCGAGTCCGGGTCGGTGGAGCTAATTTTATATCTACTTTCTTTTTCTTTAATTTGTTGTCATCTCAGGGAACCCTAAAATTTTTTTTTTGGAAGCGAAGTATTTAGTTTACCTTGTTAACCTCAAGGGCTACATTTAACACTCAACATTTGTTAACTTTTGTCTTTAGGTACGAATTAAATTCAAAAACGTATTCTGATGCTAAACTCTCTGCTTTAGCTAAACAATGATTCCTTTTTGCTGCGTTGTTTTAGGAAAAATTATATGGAGGTCAAAAGGACAGTAGGGGGAAAACTGTCTAGAGTGCGACAAAAAATAACTTAGAACAAAGAAGAATACCCACCGATAGATCAGTTGGTAGAGCGGAGGACTGTAGAGTTGAAGCTGAAATCCTTAGGCCCTGGTTCGAGTCCGGGTCGGTGGAGCTAATTTTATATCTACTTTCGTTTTTTAAAAATTGTTGTCATCTCAGGGAACCCTAAAAAAATTTGTTTTGGAAGCGAAGTATTTAGTTTACCTTGTTAACCTCAAGGGCTACATTTAACACTCAACATTTGTTAACTTTTATCTTTAAGACGAGTTAAATTCAAAAACGTATTCTGATGCTAAACTCTCCGCCTTAGCTAAACAATGATTCCTTTTTGCTTCGCTGTTTTGGGAAAAATGATACGGAGATTTAAGTAACAGTAGGCGGAATGCTGTCTAGAGTGCGACAAAAGATAACTCAGAACAAAGACGTATACCCACCGATAGTTAATTTGGTAGAGAGGAGGACTGTAGAGAAGAAGCAAAAATCCTTAGGTCCCTGGTTGGAGTCCGGGTCGGTGAAGCTAATTTTATATATCTACTTCCGTTTTTTTAAATTTGTTGTCATCTCAGGGATCCCTAAATTAATTTGTTTTGGAAGCGAAGTATTTAGTTTACCTTGTTAACCTCATGGGCTACACTTAACACTCAACATTTGTTAACTTTTATCTTTAAGTACGATTTAAATTCAAAAACGTATTCTGATGCTAAACTCTCCGCTTTAGCTAAACAATGATTCTTTTTCGCTTCTTTAATTTGGGAAAAATGATATGGAGATTTAAGTAACAGTAGGCGGAAAACTGTCTAGAGTGCTACAAAATATAACTTAGAACAAAGAAGTAAACACACCGATAGCTCAGTTGGTAGAGCGGAGGACTGTAGAGTTGACGCTGAAATCCTTAGGTCCTTGGTTCGAGTCCGGGTCGGTGGAAACTAATTTTATGTATCTACTTCCGTTCTTTTAAATTTGTTGTCATCTCAGGGACCCCTAAAATATTTTATTTCGGAAGCAAAGTATTTAGTTTACCTTGTTAACATCATTGTCTACATTTCACACTCAACATTTGTTAACATTTATTTTTGAGTACGAGTTAAATTCGAAAATGTATTGTGATGCTAAACTCTCCGCTTTAGCTAAACAATGATTCTTTTTCGCTTCTTTGTTTTGGGAAAAATGATATGGAGATTTAAGTAACAGTAGGCGGAAAACTGTCTAGAGTGCGACAAAAGATAACTTAGAACTATGAAGTATACCCACCGATAGCTCAGTTGGTAGAGCGGAGGACTGTAGAGTTGAAGCTGAAATCCTTAGGTCCCTGGTTCGAGTCCTGGTCGGTGGAGCTAATTTTATATATCTACTTCCCTTTTTTTAAATTTGTTGTCATCTCAGGGACCCCTAAAATAATTTGTTTTGGAAGCGAAGTATTTAGTTTTCCTTGTTAACCTCAAGGGCTACATTTAACAGTTAACTTTTGTTAACTTTTATCTTTGAGTACGAATTAAATTCAAAAACGTATTCTGATGCTAAACTCTCCGCTTTAGCTAAACAATGATTCTTTTTTGCTGCGTTGTTTTAGGAAAACTGATATGGAGGTCAAAAGGACAGTAGGGGGAAAACTGTCTAGAGTGAGACAAAAGATAACTTAGAACAAAGAACAATACCCACCGATAGCTGAGTTGGTAGAGCGGAGGGCTGTAGAGTTGAACTTGAAATCCTGAAGTCCCTGGTTCGAGTCCGGGTCGGTGGAGCTAATTTTATATATCTACTTCCGTTTTTTTTTAATTTGTTGTAATCTCAGGGACCCCTAAAATAATTTATTTCGGAAGCAAAATATTTAGTTTACCTTGTTAACATCATTGTATACATCTAACACTCAACATTTGTTAAAATTTATTTTTGAGTACGAGTTAAATACAAAAACGTATTCTGATGCTAAACTCTCCGCTTTCGCTAAACAATGATCCTTTTCCGCTTCGTTGTTTTGGGAAAAATGATATGGAGATTTAAATAACAGTAGGCGGAAAACTGTCTAAAGTGCTACAAAAGATAACTTAGAACAAAGAGGTATACACACCGATAGCTCAGTTGGTAGAGCGGAGGACTGTAGAGTTGAAGCTGAAATCCTTAGGTCACTGGTTCGAGTCCTGGTCGGTGGATCTAATTTTACACATCTACTTCCGTTTTCTTAAATCTGTTGTCATCTCAGGGACCCCTAAAATAATTTGTTTTGGAAGCGAAGTATTTAGTTTTCCTTGTTAACCTCAAGGGCTACATTTAACACTTAACATTTGTTAACTTTTATCTTTAAGTACGAATTAAATTCAAAAACGTATTCTGATGCTAAACTCTCCGCTTTAGCTAAACAATGATTCTTTTTTGCTGCGTTGTTTTAGGAAAAATGATATGGAGGTCAAAAGGAAAGTAGGGGGAAAACTGTCTAGAGTGAGACAAAAGATAACTTAGAACAAAGAACAATACCCACCGATAGCTCAGTTGGTAGAGCGGAGGACTGTAGAATTGAAGCTGAAACCCTTAGGTCCCTGGTTCGAGTCTGGGTCAGTGGAGCTAATTTTATATATCTACTTCAGTTTTATTTAAATTTGCTGTAATCTCAGGGACCCCTAAAATAATTTATTTCGGAAGCAAAATATTTAGTTTACCTTGTTAACATCATTGTCAACATTTAACACTCAACATTTGTTAAAATTTATCTTTGAGTACGAGTTAAATTCAAAAACGTATTCTGATGCTAAACACTCCGCATTAGCTAAACAATGATTCTTTTTTGCTTCGTTGTTTTGGGAAAAATGCTATGGAGATTTAAGTAACAGTAGGCGGAAAACTGTCTAGAGTGCGACAAAAGATAACTTAGAACTATGAAGTATACCCACCTATAGCTCAGTTGGTAGAGCGGAGGACTGTAGAGTTGAAGCTGAAATCCTTAGGTCCCTGGTTCGAGTCCGGGTCGGTGGAGCTAAGTTTATATATCTACTTCCGTTTTTTTAAATTTGTTGTAATCTCAGGGACCCCTAAAATAATTTATTTCGGAAGCAAAATATTTAGTTTACGTTGTTAACATCATTGCCTACATTTAACATTCAACATTTGTTAAAACTTATCTTTGAGTAGGAGTTAAATTCAAAAACGTATTCTGAAGCTAAACACTCCGCTTTAGCTAAACAATGATTCTTTTTTGCTTCCTAGTTTTGGGAAAAATGCTTTGGAGATTTAAGTAACAGTAGGCGGAAAACTGTCTAGAGTGCGGCAAAAGATAACTTAGAACTATGAAGTATACCCACCGATAGCTCAGTTGGTAGAGCGGAGGACTGTAGAGTTGAAGCTGAAATCCTGAGGTCCCTGGTTCGAGTCCGGGTCGGTGGAGCCAATTTTATATATCTACTTCAGTTTTTTAAAATTTGTTGTAATCTCAGGGACCCCTAAAATAAATTATTTCGGAAGCAAAATATTTAGTTTACCGTGTTAACATCATTGTCTACATTTAGCACTCTACATTTGTTAAAATTTATCTTTGAGTAGGAGTTAAATTCAAAAAAATATTCTGATGCTAAACACTCCGCTTTAGCTAAACAATGATTCTTTTTTGCTTCGTTGTTTTGGAAAAAATGCTATGGAGATTTAAGTAACAGTAGGCGGAAAACTGTCTAGAGCGCGGCAAAAGATAACTTAGAACTATGAAGTATACCCACCGATAGCTCAGTTGGTAGAGCGGAGGACTGTAGAGTTGAAGCTGAAATCCTGAGGTCCCTGGTTCGAGTCCGGGTCGGTGGAGCCAATTTTATATATCTACTTCAGTTTTTTAAAATTTGTTGTAATCTCAGGGACCCCTAAAATAAATTATTTCGGAAGCAAAATATTTAGTTTACCGTGTTAACATCATTGTCTACATTTAGCACTCTACATTTGTTAAAATTTATCTTTGAGTAGGAGTTAAATTCAAAAAAATATTCTGATGCTAAACACTCCGCTTTAGCTAAACAATGATTCTTTTTTGCTTCGTTGTTTTGGAAAAAATGCTATGGAGATTTAAGTAACAGTAGGCGGAAAACTGTCTAGAGCGCGGCAAAAGATAACTTAGAACTATGAAGTATACCCACCGATAGCTCAGTTGGTAGAGCGGAGGACTGTAGAGTTGAAGCTGAAATCCTGAGGTCCCTGGTTCGAGTCCGGGTCGGTGGAGCCAATTTTATATATCTACTTCAGTTTTTTAAAATTTGTTGTAATCTCAGGGACCCCTAAAATAAATTATTTCGGAAGCAAAATATTTAGTTTACCGTGTTAACATCATTGTCTACATTTAACATTCAACATTTGTTAAAACTTATCTTTGAGTAGGAGTTAAATTCAAAAACGTATTCTGAAGCTAAACACTCCGCTTTAGCTAAACAATGATTCTTTTTTGCTTCCTAGTTTTGGGAAAAATGCTTTGGAGATTTAAGTAACAGTAGGCGGAAAACTGTCTAGAGTGCGGCAAAAGATAACTTAGAACTATGAAGTATACCCACCGATAGCTCAGTTGGTAGAGCGGAGGACTGTAGAGTTGAAGCTGAAATCCTGAGGTCCCTGGTTCGAGTCCGGGTCGGTGGAGCCAATTTTATATATCTACTTCAGTTTTTTAAAATTTGTTGTAATCTCAGGGACCCCTAAAATAAATTATTTCGGAAGCAAAATATTTAGTTTACCGTGTTAACATCATTGTCTACATTTAGCACTCTACATTTGTTAAAATTTATCTTTGAGTAGGAGTTAAATTCAAAAAAATATTCTGATGCTAAACACTCCGCTTTAGCTAAACAATGATTCTTTTTTGCTTCGTTGTTTTGGAAAAAATGCTATGGAGATTTAAGTAACAGTAGGCGGAAAACTGTCTAGAGCGCGGCAAAAGATAACTTAGAACTATGAAGTATACCCACCGATAGCTCAGTTGGTAGAGCGGAGGACTGTAGAGTTGAAGCTGAAATCTTTAGGTCCCTGGTTCGAGTCCGGGTCGGTGGAGCTAACTTTATACATCTACTTCAGTTTTTTAAATTTGTTGTAATCTCAGGGACCCCTAAAATAAAATATTTCGGAAGCAAAATATTTAGTTTACCGTGTTAACATCATTGTCTACATTTAACACACAACATTTGTTAAAATTTATCTTTGAGTACGAGTTAAATTCAAAAACGTAGCCTGATGCTACACTCTCCGCTTTAGCTAAACAATGATTCTTTTTTGCTTCGTTGTTTTGGAAAAAAGGCTATGGAGATTTAAGTAACAGTAGGCGGAAAACTGTCTAGAGTGCGGCAAAAGATAACTTAGAACTATGAAGTATACGCACCGATAGCTCAGTTGGTAGAGCGGAGGACTGTAGAGTTGAAGCTTAAATCCTTAGGTCCCTGGTTCGAGTCCGGGTCGGTGGAGCTAATTTTATATATCTGCTTCAGTTTTTTTAAAATTTGTTGTAATCTCAGGGACCCCTAAAATAAATTATTTCGGAAGCAAAATATTTAGTTTACCGTGTTAAAATCATTGTCTACATTTAACACTCAACATTTGTTAAAATTTATCTTTGAGTAGGAGTTAAATTCAAAAAAATATTCTGATGCTAAACACTCCGCTTTAGCTAAACAATGATTCTTTTTGCTTCGTTGTTTTGGAAAAAAATGCTATGGAGATTTAAGTAACAGTAGGCGGAAAACTGTCTAGAGTGCGGCAAAAGATAACTTAGAACTATGAAGTATACCCACCGATAGCTCAGTTGGTAGAGCGGAGGACTGTAGAGTTGAAGCTGAAATCCTTAGGTCCCTGGTTCGAGTCCGGGTCGGTGGAGCTAACTTTATACATCTACTTCAGTTTTTTTAAAATTTGTTGTAATCTCAGGGACCCCTAAAATAGAATATTTCGGAAGCAAAATATTTAGTTTACCGTGTTAACATCATTGTCTACATTTAACACACAACATTTGTCAAAATTTATCTTTGAGTAGGAGTTAAATTCAAAAAAATATTCTGATGCCAAACACTCCGCTTTAGCTAAACAATGATTCTTTTTTGCTTCGTTGTTTTGGAAAAAATGCTATGGAGATTTAAGTAACAGTAGGCGGAAAACTGTCTAGAGTGCGGCAAAAGATAACTTAGAATGAAGCCGTTTACCCACCGATAGCTCAGTTGTTAGAGTGCAGAAATGAAGAGTTGAAGCTGAAATCCTTAGGTCCCTGGTTCAAGTCCGGGTCGGTGGAGCTAATTTTATATATCTACTTCCGTTTTTTTTTAAATTTGTTGTAATCTCAGGGACCCCTAAAATAGAATATTTCGGAAGCAAAATATTTAGTTTACCGTGTTAACATCATTGTCTACATTTAACACACAACATTTGTTAAAATTTATCTTTGAGTACGAGTTAAATTCAAAAACGTAGCCTGATGCTACACTCTCCGCTTTAGCTAAACAATGATTCTTTTTTTGCTGCGTTGTTAAGGGAAAAATGATACGGAGGTTAAAGTGGCAGTAGTGGAAAACTGTCTAGAGTGCGACAAAAGATAACTTAGAATGAAGCCGTTTACCCACCGATAGCTCAGTTGTTAGAGTGCAGAAATGAAGAGTTGAAGCTGAAATCCTTAGGTCCCTGGTTCAAGTCCGGGTCGGTGGAGCTAATTTTATATATCTACTTCCGTTTTTTTTTAAATTTGTTGTAATCTCAGGGACCCCTAAAATAATTTATTTCGGAAGCAAAATATTTGGTTTACCTTGTTAACATCATTGTCTACATTTAACACTCAACATTTGTCAAAGTTTATCTTTGAGTACGAGTTAAATTCAAAAACGTATTCTGATGCTAAACACTCCGCTTTAGCTAAACAATGATACTTTTTTCCTTCGTTGTTTTGGGAAAAATGATATGGAGGTTAAAGTGACAGCAGGGAAAAACTGTTTAGAGTGCGACAAAGGATAACCTAGAACAAAGAAATTTACCCACCGATAGCTCAGTTGGTAGAGTGGAGGACTGTAGAGTTGAAGCTGAAATCATTATGTCCCTGGTTCGAGTCCGGGTCGGTGGAGCTAATTTTATATATCTACTTTCGTTTTTTTTAATTTGTTGTCATCTCAGGGACCCCTAAAATAATTTGTTTTGGAAGCAAAATATTCAGTTTACCTTGTTAACCTCAATGTCTACATTTACCACTCAACATTTGTTAACAATTATCTTTAAGTACGAGTTAAATTCGAAAACGTATTCTTACGCTAAACTCTCCGCTTTTTCTAAACAATAATTCTTTTCTGCTTCGTTGTTTTAGGAAAAATGATATGGAGGTTAAAGTGACAGTAGTGGAAAACTGTCTAGAGTGCGACAAAAGATAACTTAGAACAAAGAGGTATACCCACTGATAGGTCAGTTGGTAGAGCGGAGGACTGTAGAGTTCAAGCTGAAATCCTTAGATACCCGGTTCGATTCCGGGCTGGTGGAGCTAGTTTTATATAACTACTATGGTTTTTGAAATTTTTTGTCTTCTCGTGGTAAAATATTTAGTTTACCTTGTTAACATCATTGTCTACATTTAACACTCAACATTTGTTAAAATTTATCTTTAA
This sequence comes from Convolutriloba macropyga, assembly GCF_964194025.1. Lineage (NCBI taxonomy): Eukaryota > Metazoa > Xenacoelomorpha > Acoela > Convolutidae > Convolutriloba > Convolutriloba macropyga. The sequence continues at coordinate 1,527,249 of NC_134478.1, read as the reverse complement.
GTACGAGTTAAATTCAAAAACGTATTCTCATGCTAAACTCTCCGCTTTAGCTAAACAATGATTCTTTTTTCCTTCATTGTTTTGGGAAAAATGATATGGAGTTTAAAGTATCAGTAGGGGAAAACTGTCAAGAGTGCAACAAAAGATAAATTAGAACAAAGAAGTATACCCACCAAAAGCTCAGTTGGGAGAGCGGAGGACTGTAGAGTTGAAGCTCAAATCCTTAGGTCCCTGGTTCGAGTCCGGGTCAGTGGAGCTAATTTTATGTATCTACTTTTGTTTTTTTTTAATTTTTTGTCATCTCAGAGACCCCTAAAATAATTTGTTTTGAAAGCAAAGTATTTAGTTTACCTTGTTAACCTCAATGTCTACATTTACCACTCAACATTTGTTAAAAATTATCTTTAGGTACGAGTTAAACTCAAAAACGTAGTCGGATGCTAACCTCTCCGCTTTAGCTAAACGATGATTCTTTTTTGCTTCGTTGTTTTAGGAAAAAAGATATGGAGGTTAAAGTGACAGTAGGGGAAAACTTTCTAGAGTGCGCCAAACAATAACTTAGAACAAAGATGTATACCCACCGATAGCTCAGTTGGTAGAGTGGAGGACTGTAGAGTTGAAGCTGAAATCCTTAGGTCCCTGGTTCGAGTCCGGGTCGGTGGAGCTAATTTTATATATCTACTTTCGTTTTTTTTTTAAATTTTTTGTCATCTCAGAGACCCCTAAAATAATTTGTTTTGAAAGCAAAGTATTTAGTTTACCTTGTTAACCTCAATGTCTACATTTACCACTCAACATTTGTTAACAATTATCTTTAGGTACGAGTTAAACTCAAAAACGTAGTCGGATGCTAACCTCTCCGCTTTAGCTAAACGATGATTCTTTTTTGCTTCGTTGTTTTAGGAAAAAAGATATGGAGGTTAAAGTGACAGTAGGGGAAAGCTGTCTAGAGTGCGCCAAACAATAACTTAGAACAAAGATGTATACCCACCGATAGCTCAGTTGGTAGAGTGGAGGACTGTAAAGTTGAAGCTGAAATCCTTAGGTCCCTGGTTAGAGTCCGGGTCGGTGGAGCTAATTTTACATATCTACTTCGGTTTTTTAAACTTGTTGTCATCTCATGGACCCATAAAATATTTTTGTTTCGGAAGCGAAATAATTAGTTTACCTTGCTAACCTCAATGTCTACATTTAACACTCAGCATTTGTTAACAATTATCTTTAGGTACGAGTTAAACTCAAAAACGTAGTCGGACGCTAACCTCTCCGCTTTAGCAAAACAATGATTCTTTTTTGCTTCGTTGATTTGAGAAAAATGATATGGAGGTTAAAGTGACAGTAGGGGAAAGCTGTCTACAGTGCGCCAAACGATAACTTAGAACAAAGATGTATACCCACCAATAGCTGAGTTGGTAGAGCGGAGGACTGTAGAGTTGAAGCTGAAATCCTTAGGTCCCTGGTTAGAGTCCGGGTCGGTGGAGCTAATTTTACATATCTACTTCGGTTTTTTAAATTTGTTGTCATCTCAAGGACCCATAAATTATTTTTGTTTCGGAAGCAAAATAAATAGTTTACCTTGCTAACCTCAATGTCTACATTTAACAATCAGCTTTTGTTAACATTTAGCTTTACGCACGAGTTAAATTCAAAAATCCTTAGGTCCGTGGTTCGAGTCCGGGTCGGTGGAGCTAATTGTATATATCTACATTCGTTTTTTTAAATTTTTTGTCATCTCAGGGACCCCTAAAATTATTTGTTTTGGAAGCAAAGTATTTAGTTTACCTTGTCAACCTCAATGTCTACATTTAACACTCAGCAATTGTTAACATTTAGCTTTACGCACGAGTTAAATTCAAAAATCCTTAGGTCCCTGGTTCGAGTCCGGGTCGGTGGAGCTAATTGTATATATCTACATTCGTTTTTTTAAATTTTTTGTCATCTCAGGGACCCCTAAAATTATTTGTTTTGGAAGCAAAGTATTTAGTTTACCTTGTTAACAACAATGTCTGCATTTAACACTCAGCATTTGTTAACAATTATCTTTAGGTACGAGTTAAACTCAAAAACGTAGTCGGATGCTAACCTCTCCACTTTAGCTAGTGAATGATTCTTTTTTGCTTCGTTGATTTGAGAAAAATGATATGGAGGTTAAAGTGACAGTAGGGGAAAGCTGTCTAGAGTGCGCCAAACGATAACTTAGAACAAAGATGTATACCCACCGATAGCTCAGTTGGCAGAGCGGAGGACTGTAGAGTTGAAGCCGAAATCCTTAGGTCCCTGGTTAGAGTCCGGGTCGGTGGAGCTAATTTTACATATCTACTTCGGTTTTTTAAATTTGTTGTCATCTAATGGACGCATAAATTATTTGTTTCGGAAGCAAAATATATAGTTTACCTTGCTAACCTCAATGTCTCCATTTAAAACTCAGCATTTGTTAACAATTATCTTTAGGTAAGAGGTAAACTCAAAAACGTAGTCGGATGCTAACCTCTCCGCTTTAGCTAAACAATGATTCTTTTTTGCTTCGTTGTTTTAAGAAAAAAGATATGGAGGTTAAAGTGACAGTAAGGGAAAGCTGTCTAGAGTGCGCCAAACGATAACTTAGAACAAAGAAGTATACCCACCAAAAGCTCAGTTGGTAGAGCGGAGGACTGTAGAGTTGAAGCTCAAATCATTAGGTACCTGGTTCGAGTCCGGGTAGGTGGAGCTAGTTTTGTATATCCATTTTCGTTTTTTTTAATTTGTTGTCATCGCATGGACCACTAAAATAATTTGTTTTGGAAGCAAAGTATTTAGTTTACCTTGTTAATCTCAATGTCTACATTTAACACTCAGCATTTGTTAACAATTATCTTTAGGTACGAGTTATATTCAAAAACGTAGTCGGATGCTAACCTCTCCGCTTTAGCTAAACAATGATTCTTTGTTGTTTTAGGATAAATGATATGGAGGTTAAAGTGACAGTAGGGGAAAGTTGTCTAGAGTGCGCCAAACGATACTTTAGAACAAAGATGTATACCCACCGACTACTCAGTTGGTAGAGCGGAAGACTGTAGAGTTGAAGCTGAAATCCTTAGGTCCCTGGTTAGAGTCCAGGTCGTTGGAGCTAATTTTACAAATCTACTTCGGTTTTTCAAATTTCTTGTCATCTCATGGACTCATAAAATTATTTTGTTTCGGAAACAAAATATATAGTTTACCTTGCTAACCTCAATGTCTACATTTAACACTCAACATTTGTTAACAATTGTCTTTAAGTACGAGTTAAAATCAAAAACGTAGTCTGATGCTGAACTCTCCACTTTAGCTAAACAATGACTCTTTTTTGCTGCAATGTTTAGGGGATAATGATATGGAGGTTAAAGTGACAGCAGGGAAAAACTGTCTACAGTGCGACAAAAGATAATTTAGAACAAAGAAGTAAACCCGCCGATAGCTCAGTTGGTAGAGCAGAGGACTGTAGAGGTGAAACAAAAATCCTGGTTGGAGTCCGGGTAAGTGGAGGAATTTCATATATAATCTTCCATTTTTCTAAATTTGTTGTCATCTCAAGGACCCCTAAAACAATTTGTTTTGGAGGCAAAGTAATTAATTTACCTGGTTAACCTCAATGTCTACATTTAACACTCAACATGTGTTAACAATCCTATATAATAAATGTATGACAATTTATAAGGCACCGTATTTTACAAAAGGCGAAAAAGCATGTTTAAGAGGCCTCTGAAGAGCATGTTTAAGAACTATCGAAGAGCATGTTTAGGAGCACTCGAGCAGCATGGTTAAGACCGCAGATTGCGAGAGATCAACGACCAAAAAAGCTGTAAAAGGTCATTGTCCGAAAAAGCGCAGACTACAAAAGAGTCGTTGACCTAGATGCAAAAAGAGTCAATAACCGATAATCCAGCTGTCAAAAAGTTCACGTGCCGCAAAAAAAATAGGGATGCAAGAAAAGTCATCCATCGAAAAAATGTCAATTATAAATAGATCCAAAAAGGGGGTAATGCCATTTTTGGCATTTATTGATTGCTCTTAAACGAAGTTCATAGCAATTATTAAAAACGTGTTGGTCTTTCTTCTGCAAATTTTTTGCTTGACCATTTTTTGCTTTTCTTCTAGAATTTTCTTTGACTTCTCAATTTGCTTTTTTCACGCTTTCGTTCTTCATTTTTGAGTGATCTCTATTACTCTTATTGCTAATATAAACTTGGTCGCAGAATAGGAAATGTAAGGGCCCAATAGCACAGTTTGTAGTGCATATGGCTATGAAACGGGAGGTTAGTGGTTCGAATCCCGGTGTGGTCAATTGTTTTTCCACCCGCCTGTCGTCCGAGAGCAATTCTTCCGACATTAGTCAGTTTATGTTTTCATTTCTTTCTTTTGTTGACAATAAGTTAGTTGCGAACACATGAGGTTAAACTACTCTATTTAATTGCTTTTATACGAGGTTTGTAGCAATTATATTACTCGTGTTGGTCTTTATGCGATTTTTTGCTTGACCGATTTTTTGTCTTTGCCCATTTGAATTTTTTCTTTAAAAACGGGATAATCAGGTAGCGGGCATAAAGTTTCATTAGAGGTCATTAGTCGCGTTCAGTAGTCCTTCATGTGCTTAGTGTGGAGAATCTACTTGGAAGGCCGTAGTTTAAGGTTAAAAGGTCATTTTAGGAGTTTTTGCCCAAAATGTTACATTTTTTCGTGTTTTTTCGTTGTTTTTCGAATTATTGTTGGACCAGTCTAAAGTTAAAGGTGGTAAAGGTCTTTTGCAAGACATAAATACTTTTTATGATCACTTTAATGGCTATTTGTTTTTATACTCCAAGCAAAAACACGCAAATTTTTACTAATTTTCACATTTTTTTTTCAAGTTTTCTGAGTTTTTTTTTTAATTTTTGGTTTCTCCAGCCCAATGAGCTAAGGAACCTTCTCCAGGGGGTTTTATAATAGGTTACTGCACCGTTTCAAGCGGCAATGAAATGGTTTTCAAGATTTTAACTTAGTGTCATTATTCAAGTTTTGCAATTTCGGCAACTCAATTCATATTTTCTTAAACTTTTAGGTTTCTCAAGCCCCAAGAGTCAATAAATATCCTCTATGGATTATTGCAGTTTCTGGATTTAATGGTATGTTTTTCAAGCTTTTATTATCACGAGCCTCAGTATTTTTTGACAAAACACTCAGTTCTCAGTTTTTTTGACCTTCATTGTCATTATTCAGGTTTTTTTTCAGCCTCAGGGGTCAGAAAACCTCCTTTATGGTCTAATAAAATTTTACTGAAAAAATTTTTTTTTGGCCAAGGAACAGTTTCCAATTTTTCTTCAAAAATATTAGGCAATTTTAAACAAAAACTTGTCTTTTTTGAAGTTTTTTTTGAATCTTTTTGCAATTTTTAGGTTTCTCCAGCCTCAAGAGCTAAACAACCTCCTCTAGGGTTTGATAAAATGTTACTGCATTGTTTCTGGATGTAATGGAATGTTTCTCAGGATTTCAACATCACAAATTTCAGGTCATTATTCAGGGTTTTTTCAGATTCAGGGGACAGAAAACCTCCTTTATGGTTAAAAAATAAGCTACTGGAGAATTTTTATTGGGCATCAAATAATTTTCAACTCTTTAATATCACAAATTTTAGCAATTTTTTTAAACAAAACTTGCAATTTTTCAAATTTTTTGAAAAGTTCTCTCATTTTTTTAAGGTTTCTCCAGCCTCAAGAGCCTCTAGTATTTGATAATAGCCTACTGCATAGTTTCTAGATTTGTTCAAAGTTTTTTGAATCTTCTTTATTTTTTCCGGGCTCAAGGACCTCCTACAAGGTTTGACAATAAGCTAATGAAAAAGTTCCGGCAGTTTCCTGACACTTTTAGCAGTTTCCTGAAAAAATGTAAATTTTTTCAAGTTTTCAGAAAATTATTATGGTGTTCCAAATTTAAGGATCTTTATGGTCCACTGAAACTATTTAAGACCTGAAATTGGGATACTGGATATTCTCATTTTAATGAAAAGGTTTGAAGATATTAATATCAGAAGTTTTAGCATGACTTTGTTGAAATTTGCACCTTAAAAAATGAGTGTTTTTGACCTTTTCTAAGTCTAACGATGATTACTGGCCAACAAAATAATTTAACTCTTGCAGATGAGTTTTATGACAGACCTCCAGAGACAAAAAATGGTTTTGAACATCTTTTCTGCTGCAAAAATTAAAAAATTTTCTTTTTTCGGACCTTTCAGTTTCTATACGATTTATTTACTAATAAGGCTAGAGAACTACAAGTTGCGGAGTCGAATCTCATCATGGAAAATATTCTATCTCTCTCTCTCTCTCCCACTCTCTCTCTCTCTCTATCTATATCTGCTGGTTGGGGTTCCTTTCTTTCTCTTTCTCGTTCATGTTTTATCTCTCACACTCTACCTCAAAGGAAGTTTGTAGCAATTATTAATCATGTTGGTCTTTTATGCTTTTTCGCTTCACCGATTTTTCGTTCCACACATTTGACTTTTCGTCCTCGGAAACGGGATAAAGAGGTTGCGCCCAGTGAGTATGAAGTTATCTAAAAGCATTTCAGCTCAGTTATCTCATCAGCCGCCTACCAATCCCCAACACTGCACTTTCTTCAGGGCCCCGTGCAGCCAAAGGTCCCTCTACCACCATTGCCCCCCAACCTGCACTGTTGCCTCCCCCACTCCCCACCGCCCCCCCACCCGCTGCGGTGCACCCTCACCTCATGCCCCTTCAATTAAGCTAAAGCTAGCCTTATTAAACCGTGGCTAGCTACTGACGGAGCCAACCCCTTGCTGGTCGTTTTAGAGCAATTTGCCCGACGTTAGTCAGTTATGTTTCAACTTTTGCTTAGTAGGTTATGTTGGCTTTGGGTGTTTTACGTTTTTTCACTCACAATTGAACAATTTATCCGTTAATTGTTTCACGAAAATCACATTTTCAAGCACCATTTTTACCTTCGAAAGTGAGGTGGAATGTGCACCAAGTTAAATTATTAAAAGTTCATCGGAGGTTCTGGTTTTGCTTTAAGATACTTGAAGAAGTTTTTAGCTTACCGCCAACGCAGGTTGAAATTACCCCCCTTTTCTTTTCGAGGGAGTTTCTGTGGATGTTAGTCGCATGTTTCATTGTCATCAGAACAGAACACAAAACTTTAATTCAATTACAAATTTACCAGTTTTGCCTAATCATAAAATTTGTGAACATCGCGCTCATTTTCCTTATTTTGCCGGATTTTTTAAATTACTTCGCGATCGTATATAATTTTTAGTTTTCGCTAAATGTATCAATGAAATTAATACTGGGATGCGCATATTTGTTCGTCCAAAGTTTTCTGAGAGTCCTTGAGAAAAAGTTTATCTAGATTGCTTTTACTGACCTGCTAGTTATCTTTAAGTACGAGTTAAATTCAAAAACGTAGCCTGATGCTACACTCTACGCTTTAGCTAAACAATGATTCTTTTTTGCTGCGTTGTTAAGAAAAAAATGATACGGAAGTTAAAGTGGCAGTAGTGGAAAACTGTCTAGAGTATGACAAAAGATAACTTAGAATGAAGCCGTTTACCCACCGATAGCTCAGTTGTTAGATTGCAGAAATGAAGAGTTGAAGCTGAAATCCTTAGATCCCTGGTTAGAGTCCGAGTCGGTGGAGCTAATTTTACATATCTAATTTGGTTTCTGTTTCTCATCTCATGGACCCTTAAAATAATTTGTTTCGGAAGCAAAAAAATTAGGTTACCTTGTCAACCTCAATGTCTACATTTAACAATCAACTTTTGTTAACAATTATCTTTAAGTACGAGTTAAATTCAAAAACGTATTCTGATGCTAAACTCTCCGCTTTATCTAAACAATAATTCTATTTTGCTTCGTTGTTTTAGGAGAATTGATATGGAGGTTAAAATGACAGTAGTGAAAAACTGTCTAGAGTGCGCCAAAAGGTAACTTAGAACAAAGAGGTAGACCCACCGATAGCTTAGTTGGTAGAGCGGAGGACTGTAGAGTTGAAGCTGAAATCCTTAGGTCCCTGATTCGAGTCCAGGTCAGTTGAGCTATTTTATATGTCTACTTGGTTGTTTAAGTTAGTTGTCTTCTCATGGACCCCTAAAACAATTTGTTTTGGAAGCAAAATATTTAGTTCATCTTTGTAAGATCATTGTCTACATTTAACACTCAACATTTGTTAACATTTATCTATAGGTACGAGTTAAAATCAAAAACGTATTCTGATGCTAAACTCTCCGCTTTAGCTAAACAATGATTGTTTTTTGTTTTGTTGTTTTGGGGAAAACGATATGGAGGTGAAAGTGGCTGTAGGGGAAAACTGTCTAGAATGCGGCAAAAGATAACTTAGAACAAAGAGGTAAACCCACCGATAGCTCAGTTGGTAGAGCGGAGGACTGTAGGGGTGAAGCTAAAATCCTAAGGTTCCTGTCTCGAAGCCGGGTAAGTGGAGATAATTTTACATATTTACTTTCGTTTTTTAAATTATTGTCATCTCAGGGACCCCTAAAATAATTTGTTTTGTAAGCAAAGTTTTTAGTTTACTTTGTTCACCTCAATGTCTACATTTAACACTCAACATTTGTTAACACTTATCTTTAAGTACGAGTTAAATTCAAAGACGTATTCGGATGCTAAAGTCTCCGCTTTAGCTAAACAATGACTTTTTTGCTGCGTTCTTTAGGCAAAAATTATATGATGGTTAAAGTGACAATAGTGGAAAACTGTCTATGAGTGCGCGATAAAGTAACTTAGAACAAAGAGTTATACCCACCGATAGCTCAGTTGGTAAAGCGGAGAACTGTAGGGTTGAAGCTGAAATACTTAGGTCCCTGGTTCGAGTCCGGGTAAGTGGATCTAATTTAACATATCTACTTTTGTTTTTTTAAATTTGTTGTCATCTCGGGGACCACTAAATTAATTTGTTTTGGAAGCAAAGTATTTAGTTTACCTTGTTAACCTCAATGTCTACATATAACAATTGTTAACATATAACACTCAACTTTTGTTAAAAATTGTCCCTAAGTACGAGTTAAATTCAAAAACGTATTCTGATGCTAAACTCTCCGCTTTTTCTAAACAATAAATCTTTTTTTGCTTCGTTGTTTTAGGAAAAAAGATATGGAGGTTAAAGTGACAGTAGTGGAAAACTGTCTAGAGTGCGACAAAAGATAACTTAGAACAAAGAGGTATACCCTACGATAGCGCAGTTGGTAGAGCGGAGGTCTGTAGAGTTGAAGCTTAAATCCTTAGCTACCTGGTTCGAGTGCAGGTCAATGAAGCTATGCTATATGTCTACTTTGGTTTTATTTAAGTTTGCTGTCTTCTCATGGACCCCTAAAACAATTTGTTTTGTAACCAAAATATTTATTTCACGTTGTTAACATCAACGTCTGCAATTAACAATTAACATTTGTTAACATTTATCTTTAAGTACGAATCTATATATTAATTCAGTGTCGACATAAAAGGCAACATTATTAAGCACCTAATCTTTACATGTTTTAACAGCCCCTAAACATGCTTTTCGGCAAAAAGCGACTGGCAACAGTCGGATTCGAACCTGGGTCCGTGAGTTAAGAGGCAAAAGCGCAATGAGTTGAGCTAAGAAACAGTTGAGCCGCGTATTTATCGGGATTTTTGTCCATTAACGTCGCATACGTTTCTACTTTCTCCAATTCCCTCCTTTTTTCACAATTTTTTGTGCTCTATGCCTTTCTGCTCCATGCCTTTCTCCTGTCACTATCTATCTTCTATCAATCAACATTATAAAAAAATTCGAATACCTATACCACCATGTTTAAGCTCCTAATCTTCACATGTTTTAAGGCCTCCTAAATACACATCAAATCGTTTTGATTCGCATGTATTTTGAAAAAGGTCAATGACCGAAAACTTGACCTTGCAAAAAAGTGAATGACCGAAAAGTTACCTATGCCGTACAGGTCAATGACTGAATACTGAATGTAAAAGTGCTTCATTGTTCGAAAAGGTGGCGATGACCGAAAAGCTGTCATCTATATCTATATATTAATTAAGTGTCGACATAAAAGGCACCATGTTTAAGCTCCTAATCTTTACATGTTTTAACAGCCCCTAAACATGCTTTTCGGCAAAAAGCGACTGGCAACAGTCAGATTCGAACCGGGGTATGTAAGTTAAGAGTCAAAAGCGCAATGAGTTGAGCTAAGAAGCAGATGAGCCGCGTATTTATCGGGATTTTTGTCCATTAACGTCGCATACGTTTCTACTTTCTCCAATTCCCTCCTTTTTTCACAATTTTTTGTGCTCCATGCCTTTCTGCTCCATGCCTTTCTCCTGTCACTATCTATCTTCTATCAATCAACATAATAAAAAAATTCGAATACCTATACCACCATGTTTAAGCTCCTAATCTTCACATGTTTTAAGGCCTCCTAAATACACATCAAATCGTTTTGATTCGCATGTATTTTGATAAAGGTCAATGACCGAAAACTTAACCTTGCCAACAAGTGAATGACCGAAAAGTTACCTATGCCGTACAGGTCAATGACTGAATACTGAATGTAAAAATGGTTCATTGTTCGAAAAGGTGCCGATGACCGAAAAGCTGTCATCTATATCTATATATTAATTAAGTGTCGACATAAAAGGCAACATGTTTAAGCTCCTAATCTTTACATGTTTTAACAGCCACTAAACATGCTTTTCGGCAAAAAGCGACTGGCAACAGTCGGATTCGAACCGGGGTATGTGAGTTAAGAGTCAAAAGCGCAATGAGTTGAGCTAAGAAGCAGATGAGCCGCGTATTTATCGAGATTTTTGTCCATTAACGTCGCATACGTTTCTACTTTCTCCAATTCCCTCCTTTTTTCACAATTTTTTGTGCTCCAGGCCTTTCTGCTCCATGCCTTTCTCCTGTCAATATCTATCTTCTATCAATCAACATAATAAAAAAATTCGAATACCTATACCTTTATGTTTAAGGTCCTAATCTTCACATGTTCTAAGGCCTCTTAAGTACACATCAAATCGTTTTGATTCGCATGTATTTTGAAAAAGGTCAATGACCGAAAACTTGATCTTGCCAAAAAGTAAATGACCGAAAAGTTACCTATGCCGTAAAGGTCAATGACTGAATACTGAATGTAAAAATGGTTCATTGTTCGAAAAGCTGCCTATGACCGAAAAGCTGTCATCTACATCTATTTATTAATTCAGTGTCGACAAAAAGGCACCATGTTTAAGCTCCTAATCTTTACATGTTTTAACAGCCCCTAAACATGCTTTTGGCAAAAAACGACTGGCAACAGTCGGATTCGAACCGGGGTATGTGAGTTAAGAGTCAGAAGCGCAATGAGTTGGGCTAAGAAACAGATCAGCCGCGTATTTATCGGGATTTTTGTCCATTAACGTCGCATCCGTTTCTACTTTCTCCAATTCCCTCCTTTTTCACAAATTTTTGTGCTCCATGCCTTTCTGTCACTATCTATCTTGTATTAATCTACATATTAAAAATAATTCGAATACCTATACCACCATATTTAAGCTCCTAATCTTCACATGTTTTAAGGCCTCTTAAATATACATCAAAGCGTTTTGATTCGAATGTATTTTGAAAAAAAAGGTCAATGACCGAAAACTTGACCTTGCCAACAAGTAAATGACCGAAAAGTTACCTATGCCGTAAATGTCAATGACTGAATACTGAAAGTAAAAATGGTTCATTGTTCGAAAAAGTGCCTATGACCGAAAAGCTGTCATCTATATCTATATATTAATTCAGTGTCGACATAAAAGGCACCAATATTAAGCTCCTAATCTTTACATGTTTTAACAGCCCCTAAACATGCTTTTCGGCAAAAAGCGACTGGCAACAGTCGGATTTGAACCTGGGTCCGTGAGTTAAGAGGCAAAAGCGCAATGAGTTGAGCTAAGATACAGTTGAGCCGCGTAGTTATCGGGATTTTTGTCCATTAACGTCGCATCCGTTTCCACTTTCTCCAATTCCCTTCTTTTTCACAGTTTTTGTGCTCCATGCCTTTCTACTGTCACTATCTATCTTCTGTCAATCTACATATTAAAAATAATTCGAATACCTATACCACCATGTTTAGGCTCCTGATCTTCACATGTTTTAAGGCCTCTTAAATATACATCAAAGCGTTTTGATTCGCAGGTATTTTGAAAAAGGTCAATGACTGAAAAGTTGACCTTGCCAAAAAGTAAATGACCGAAAAATTACCTATGCCGTAAATGTCAATGACTGAATACTGAAAGTAAAAATGGTTCATTGTTCGAAAAAGTGCCTATGACCGAAAAGCTGTCATCTATATCTATATATTAATTCAGTGTCGACATAAAAGGCACCATTATTAAGCTCCTAATCTTTACATGTTTTAACAGCCCCTAAACATGCTTTTCGGCGAAAAGCGACTGGCAACAGTCGGATTTGAACCTGGGTCCGTGAGTTAAGAGGCAAAAGCGCAATGAGTTGAGCTAAGATACAGTTGAGCCGCGTAGTTATCGGGATTTTTGTCCATTAACGTCGCATCCGTTTCCACTTTCTCCAATTCCCTTCTTTTTCACAGTTTTTGTGCTCCATGCCTTTCTACTGTCACTATCTATCTTCTGTCAATCTACATATTAAAAATAATTCGAATACCTATACCACCATGTTTAGGCTCCTGATCTTCACATGTTTTAAGGCCTCTTAAATATACATCAAAGCGTTTTGATTCGCAGGTATTTTGAAAAAGGTCAATGACTGAAAAGTTGACCTTGCCAAAAAGTAAATGACCGAAAAATTACCTATGCCGTAAAGGTGAATGACTGAATACTTAATGTAAAAATGGTTCAATTTTGTAAAAGCTGCCTATGACCGAAAAGCTGTCATTGTCAAAAAGTCAGTCACCGAAAAGTAATTTATGCAATAAGGGTCAATGACTGGATAGCCGCGGATGTTTTTAATCGGAACTTTTTACGCTGAATGTTTGCGTGACCAATTTTTAAACAATTTTTTGCTTCTTTTGTTTTCAGTTTTGCTTGATCTCAGTCTCAAAAAAGTTTTGAACAACTGAAGTTTAATTTCTTTTTTACTTCCGAAGGAAGATCTTTTCTCTGCCGTTTCTTTCTTTCTTTGCTCCTTGTTTTTTTATTTTCTCCTTCATTTGTTTTGTTTTGTTTTATTTCTTTTTCTGTCTCTTCTATTTTTTATCTTTCCTTTCACTTTCTTTTCTTTTTCTTTTTTCCTTTCCTTATCTCTCCTTTTCTTTTGCTTTTCTCTCTCTTTTCTGTCGTTCTGCTTTTTTTTCTGTCTTTTTCTGTACTTGTCTGCGTTTCTTTTCTCTCTTTTATTCTTTCTTTTCTCCTTTTAGTTTCTTAATGGTTTTTCTCTTTTCGTTCCTCTCTTTAGCTTGTCGATCTTTCCTCTTTCATTTCTATTTCTTTTCTGTCTTACCGTACTCTTCTCTGCTTTTCTTTTCTCTTTGTTTTCTCTTTTCTGTTGTATTCTGCCTTTTTTCTCATCCTTTCTCTCTTTTGTTCCTGTTTAGCTTCTCTCTTTATTGTCTCGCTCACTTTTTTGTCTTTCTTTTCTCTTGCTTTTCTCTGTCTTTTCTGTCTTTGGTTTTTTTTTCTCTCATTTCTTTCTAATAGTATTTTCTGCCTCTTTTCGTTTTTTGTTTTTCTTTTCTGTCTCTCTCGTTCTCTTTTTTTCTCTGTTCTTTCTGCTTTCTTCTCTTTTTTGCTTTCGGCGTTTCCATTTTTCTTTTCTGTATTTCATTTCTCTCTTTTCTCTATTGCTTTTGTCTGTTTTTTTTCTGTTTTTTCCTGCCTTTATTTGTTTTTATTCGTTTCCTCTTTCGTTCCTTTGTCGTTTCTCTTTTATTTTTTTCGTTCTTTTCTCTTTCCTTTCTGTTTTTCTTTTTTCTACCGCTCTTTTGTGTTCTTTCTGTCTTTCTTTTTTCTCTTGATTTCTTTTTCTTTTATGTTGCGTTTCTCTTTCCTGTCTTTCAATTCTGTCTCTTTTCTCTCTTTCTTTTAACTCTTTCCTTTCTGTTCTTTTTTCCTTTCTTTTCTCATTTGTTTATTTCTGCTCCCTCTTTCTCTTCTTTCTCTCCTTTCGCATTTTCTCTCTCTCTCTCTCTCTCTCGCTCTCTCTCCTGTTTTTCTCTCTTACATCTCTCTTGCTTTTCTCTTTTCTTGCTTTTCTGTCTTTTGTCTCTTTCTTTTCTGTCTTTCGTTTCTCGATTTATTTTCTCTCTTTTGTTTGTCTCTCTTTTCTCTTTCTTTTCTGTCCTTTTTTTCTTTTCCCTCCTTTCTCTCTTGCTCTTTTTTTCGTTTGTTTTTCTTTCTCTGTTTCCTTTGTCTTTTTTGACTTTTTCCTCGTTCGTCCACCCGTCTTTTCTCTATTTTTTATTCTTTTTCGGTCATTTTTTCTCTCGTTTTATCTTGCTTTTCTCTCTTTCTCTTCCTTTCTTTTGTCTTTTTTCTCTTTCTTTTGTCTTTTCTGTCTTTCTTTTCTCGCTTTTTCTGTTCTGCTTTGCTGCCCTTTTTCTTTTTTCTGTCTTTCCTTTGTCTTCTGTCTCGTTTCGCCCTTTCGTTTCTTTCTTTTCTCATTCCTTTCTTTCTTTCTTTTCTTTTTCTGTTTTCTCTCCCTCCATATCTTGTTTCTTCTTTTTTTTACGCTTCTTAAAAATGCAGCCTAACGTATTACATGCGTTACGCTACGACACAATGTAGAATTTCGTTATCTGTACAAGTCTTAGCGCTCCCTAATTACAAGGGTCAGCAAAGCCGAAAAAGTTAAACACAAAATTGTTGGGAATTGGAGGTATTATACTAAACCAAGCACATCGGTAACGTAACGTAATACCTACGGCTGTTGAACGAGGGGCATGTGTTCCAGACCGAGGTGGTAGAAAAAAAGGAATTTTAATACTTCTATTTTTCAAATGATGTTGTTATACTTTTGCGGGCCTGCTAGTTCAATTCAAAAACGTAGTCTGATGCTTAACTCTCCCCTTTAGCTAAACAATGACCTCGTTTTGCTTAGCTTCGTTGTTTTGGGGGAAATGATACGGAGTTTAAAGTGACAGAAAGGGAAAACTGTCAAGAGTGCGGCAAAAGATAACTTAGAACAGAGAGGTAAGCCCACCGATAGCTCAGTTGGTAGAGAGAAGGACTGTAGAGTTGAAGCTGAAATCTTTAGGTCCCTAGTTCGAGTCCAGGTCGGTGGAGCTAATTTGTATGTCTATTTTGGTTTTTCTAAGTTTATTGTCTTCTCATGGACCCCTAAAACAATTTGTTTCGGAACCAAAATATTTAGTTTACGTTGTTAACATCAATGTCTACAGTTAACAATTAACATTTGTTGAAATTTATCTTTAAGTACGAATTAAATTCAAAAACGAAGTCTGATGCTTAACTCTCCCCTTTAGCTAAACAATGACCTTTTTCGCTTCGCTTCGTTGTTTTGGGGAAATGATATGGAGTTTAAAGTAACAGAAAGGGAAAACTGTCTAGAGTGCTGCAAAAGATAACTTAGAACAAAGAGGTAAGCCCAACGATAGATCAGTTGGTAGAGCGAAGGACTGTAGAGTTGAAGCTGAAATCCTTAGGTCCCTGGTTCGCGCCCAGGTCAGTGGAGCTTTTGTATGTCTACTTTGGTTTTTTTTGAGTTTGTTGTTTTCTCATGGACCCTAAAACAATTTGTTTCGGAACCAAAATATTTAGTTTACGTTGTTAACATCAACGTCTACAATTAACAAATAACATTTGTTAATTTTTATCTTTAAGTACGAACTAAATTCCAAAACGTAGTCTGATGCTTAACTCTCCCCTTTAGCTAAACAATGACCTTTTTTGCTCCGGTTCTTTGTTTTGGGGGAAATGATATGGAGATCAAAGTGACAATAGGGGAAACTGTCTAGAGTGCGGCAAAAAATAACTTAAAATAAAGAGGTAAGCCCAACGATAGCTCAGTTGGTAGAGTGAAGGACTGTAGAGTCGAAGCTGAAATCCTTGGGTCCTTGGTTCAAGTCCGGGTCGGCGGAGCTAATTATATATATCAACTTTGGTTTTTTAAATTTGTTGTATTCTCAAGGGACCCCAAAAATAATTTGTTTCGGAAGCAAAGTGTTTAGTTTACATTGTTAACCTCAATGTCCACATTAAACACTCAACATTTGTTAACATTTATCTTTAAGTACGAATTAAATTCAAAAACATAGTCTGATGCTAAACTCCGCTTTAGCTTAACAATGATTCTTCTTTGCTGCGTTTTTTACGGGGAAAATGATATAGAGATTAAAGTGACAGTAGGGGAAAACAGTTTAGAGGGCGGCAAAAGAAAACATAGAAAATAGAGGTATACGCACCGATAGCTCAGTTGGTAGAGCGGAGGACTGTAAAGTTGAAGCTGAAGTCCTTAGGTCCCTGAATCGAGTCCGGGTCGGTGGGGCTAATTTTATATATCTACTTTGCCTTTTTAAACTTCTTGTCTTCTCATGGACCCCTAAAACAATTTGTTTCGGAAACAAAAATATTTAGTTTGCGTTGTTAACATCAACGTCTACAATTAACAATTAACGTTTGTTTGTATTTATCTTTAAGTACGAATTGACCTGTCTGATGCTTAACTGATTCTTAACGTAGTCTGATGCTTAACTCTCCCCTTTAGCTAAACAAGAACCTTTTTTGCTTCGCTTCGTTGTTTTGGGGGAAATGATATGCAGGTCAAAGTGACAGTAGGGGAAACTGTCTAGAGTGCGCCAAAATATAACTTAAAACAAAGAATTATACCCACCCATAGCTCAGTTGGTAGAGCGGAGGACTGTAGAGTTGAAGCTGAAGTCCTTATTGTCCCTGGTTCAAATCCGGGTCGGTGGAGCTAATTTTATATTTCAATTTTAGTTTTTTAAATTTGTTGAATTCTCGTGGACCCCTAAAATAATTTGTTTCGGAACCAAAATATTCAGTTTACTTTGTTAAAATCAAAGTCTACTATTAACAATTAACATTTTTTTATATTTATCTTTAAGTACAAATTGACCTGTCTGATGCTTTACTTATTCTTAACGTAGTCTGATGCTTAACTCTCCCCTTTAGCTAAACAATGAACTTTTTTGCTTCCCTTCGTTCTTTTGGGGGAAATGATATGGAGGTCAATGTGACAGTAGGGGAAAACCGTCTAGAGTGCGGCAAAAGATAACTTAAAATAAAGAGGTAAGCCCAACGATAGCTCAGTTGGTAGAGTGAAGGACTGTAGAGTCGAAGCTGAAATCCTTAGGTCCCTGAATCGAGTTCGGTTCGTTGGGGCTATTTTTATATATCTACTTTGGCTTTTTAAATTTTTTGTATTCTCGTGGACCCCTAAAAAAATTTGTTTCGGAAGCAAATTATTTAGCTTATTTTGTGAACAACATTGTCTACATTTAACACTCAACATTTGTTAACAATTATCTTTAAGTACGAGTTAAATTCAAAAAGATAGTCTGATGCTAAACTCCGCTTTAGCTAAACAATGATTCTTTTTTGCTGCGTTGTTTAGGGAAAAATGATATGGAGCTTAAAGTTACATTAGGGGAAAACTGTCTAGAGGGCGGCAAAAGAAAACATAGAACAAAGAGGTATACGCAACGATAGCTCAGTTGGTAGAGCGGAGGACTGTAGAGTTGAAGCTGAAATTCTTAGGTCCCTGAATCGAGTTCGGTTCGTTGGGGCTATTTTTATATATCTACTTTGGCTTTTAAAACTTCTTGTCTTCTCATGGACCCCTAAAACAATTTGTTTCGGAAACAAAAATATTTAGTTTGCGTTGTTAACATCAACGTCTACTATTAACAATTAACATTTGTTTATATTTATCTTTAAGTACAAATTGACCTGTCTGATGCTTTACTTATTCTTAACGTAGTCTGATGCTTAACTCTCCCCTTTAGCTAAACAATGAACTTTTTTGCTTCCCTTCGTTCTTTTGGGGGAAATGATATGGAGGTCAATGTGACAGTAGGGGAAAACCGTCTAGAGTGCGGCAAAAGATAACTTAAAATAAAGAGGTAAGCCCAACGATAGCTCAGTTGGTAGAGTGAAGGACTGTAGAGTCGAAGCTGAAATCCTTAGGTCCTTGGTTTAAGTCCGGGTCGGCGGAGCTAATTATATATATCAACTTTGGTTTTTTAAATTTGTTGTATTCTCATGGACCCCTAAAATAATTTGTTTCGGAAGCAAAGTGTTTAGTTTACATTGTTAACCTCAATGTCTACATTAAACACTCAACATTTGTTAACAATTATCTTTAAGTACGAATTAAATTCAAAAACATAGTCTGATGCTAAACTCCGCTTTAGCTAAACAATGATTTTTTTTGCTGCGTTGTTTACGGGGAAAATGATATAGAGATTAAAGTGACAGTAGGGGAAAACAGTTTAGAGGGCGGCAAAAGAAAACATAGAAAAAAGAGGTATACGCACCGATAGCTCAGTTGGTAGAGCGGAGGACTGTTAAGTTGAAGCTGAAGTCCTTAGGTCCCTGAATTGAGTCCGGGTCGGTGGGGCTAATTTTATACATCTACTTTGGCTTTTTAAACTTCTTGTCTTCTCATGGAACCCTAAAACAATTTGTTTAATAAACAAAAAAATATTTAGTTTACGTTGTTAACACCAACTTCTACAATTAACAATTAACATTTGTTTTTATTTATCTTTAAGTACGAATTGACCTGTCTGATGCTTAACTGATTCTTAACGTAGTCTGATGCTTAACTCTCCCCTTTAGCTAAACAATGACCTTTTTTGCTTCGCTTCGTTGTTTTGGGGGAAATGATATGCAGGTCAAAGTGACAGTAGGGGAAACTGTCTAGAGTGCGGCAAAAGGTAACTTAAAACAAAGAATTATACCCACCGATAGCTCAGTTGGTAGAGTGAAGGACTGTAGAGTCGAAGCTGAAATCCTTGGGTCCTTGGTTCAAGTCCGGGTCGGCGGAGCTAATTATATATATCAACTTTGGTTTTTTAAATTTGTTGTATTCTCAAGGGACCCCAAAAATAATTTGTTTCGGAAGCAAAGTGTTTAGTTTACATTGTTAACCTCAATGCCCACATTAAACACTCAACATTTGTTAACATTTATCTTTAAGTACGAATTAAATTCAAAAACATAGTCTGATGCTAAACTCCGCTTTAGCTTAACAATGATTCTTCTTTGCTGCGTTTTTTACGGGGAAAATGATATAGAGATTAAAGTGACAGTAGGGGAAAACAGTTTAGAGGGCGGCAAAAGAAAACATAGAAAATAGAGGTATACGCACCGATAGCTCAGTTGGTAGAGCGGAGGACTGTAAAGTTGAAGCTGAAGTCCTTAGGTCCCTGAATCGAGTCCGGGTCGGTGGGGCTAATTTTATATATCTACTTTGCCTTTTTAAACTTCTTGTCTTCTCATGGACCCCTAAAACAATTTGTTTCGGAAACAAAAATATTTAGTTTGCGTTGTTAACATCAACGTCTACAATTAACAATTAACGTTTGTTTGTATTTATCTTTAAGTACGAATTGACCTGTCTGATGCTTAACTGATTCTTAACGTAGTCTGATGCTTAACTCTCCCCTTTAGCTAAACAAGAACCTTTTTTGCTTCGCTTCGTTGTTTTGGGGGAAATGATATGCAGGTCAAAGTGACAGTAGGGGAAACTGTCTAGAGTGCGCCAAAATATAACTTAAAACAAAGAATTATACCCACCCATAGCTCAGTTGGTAGAGCGGAGGACTGTAGAGTTGAAGCTGAAGTCCTTATGTCCCTGAATCGAGTTCGGTTCGTTGGGGCTATTTTTATATATCTACTTTGGCTTTTTAAATTTTTTGTATTCTCGTGGACCCCTAAAAAAATTTGTTTCGGAAGCAAATTATTTAGCTTATTTTGTGAACAACATTGTCTACATTTAACACTCAACATTTGTTAACAATTATCTTTAAGTACGAGTTAAATTCAAAAAGATAGTCT
Source organism: Convolutriloba macropyga (assembly GCF_964194025.1). NCBI lineage: Eukaryota > Metazoa > Xenacoelomorpha > Acoela > Convolutidae > Convolutriloba > Convolutriloba macropyga. The sequence continues at coordinate 1,507,270 of NC_134478.1, read as the reverse complement.
GATGCTAAACTCCGCTTTAGCTAAACAAGAACCTTTTTTGCTTCGCTTCGTTGTTTTGGGGGAAATGATATGCAGGTCAATGTGACAGTAGGGGAAAACCGTCTAGAGTGCGGCAAAAGATAACTTAAAATAAAGAGGTAAGCCCAACGATAGCTCAGTTGGTAGAGTGAAGGACTGTAGAGTCGAAGCTGAAATCCTTAGGTCCCTGAATCGAGTTCGGTTCGTTGGGGCTATTTTTATATATCTACTTTGGCTTTTTAAATTTTTTGTATTCTCGTGGACCCCTAAAAAAATTTGTTTCGGAAGCAAATTATTTAGCTTATTTTGTGAACAACATTGTCTACATTTAACACTCAACATTTGTTAACAATTATCTTTAAGTACGAGTTAAATTCAAAAAGATAGTCTGATGCTAAACTCCGCTTTAGCTAAACAATGATTCTTTTTTGCTGCGTTGTTTAGGGAAAAATGATATGGAGCTTAAAGTTACATTAGGGGAAAACTGTCTAGAGGGCGGCAAAAGAAAACATAGAACAAAGAGGTATACGCAACGATAGCTCAGTTGGTAGAGCGGAGGACTGTAGAGTTGAAGCTGAAATTCTTAGGTCCCTGAATCGAGTTCGGTTCGTTGGGGCTATTTTTATATATCTACTTTGGCTTTTTAAACTTCTTGTCTTCTCATGGACCCCTAAAACAATTTGTTTCGGAAACAAAAATATTTAGTTTGCGTTGTTAACATCAACGTCTACTATTAACAATTAACATTTGTTTATATTTATCTTTAAGTACAAATTGACCTGTCTGATGCTTTACTTATTCTTAACGTAGTCTGATGCTTAACTCTCCCCTTTAGCTAAACAATGAACTTTTTTGCTTCCCTTCGTTCTTTTGGGGGAAATGATATGGAGGTCAATGTGACAGTAGGGGAAAACCGTCTAGAGTGCGGCAAAAGATAACTTAAAATAAAGAGGTAAGCCCAACGATAGCTCAGTTGGTAGAGTGAAGGACTGTAGAGTCGAAGCTGAAATCCTTAGGTCCTTGGTTTAAGTCCGGGTCGGCGGAGCTAATTATATATATCAACTTTGGTTTTTTAAATTTGTTGTATTCTCATGGACCCCTAAAATAATTTGTTTCGGAAGCAAAGTGTTTAGTTTACATTGTTAACCTCAATGTCTACATTAAACACTCAACATTTGTTAACAATTATCTTTAAGTACGAATTAAATTCAAAAACATAGTCTGATGCTAAACTCCGCTTTAGCTAAACAATGATTTTTTTTGCTGCGTTGTTTACGGGGAAAATGATATAGAGATTAAAGTGACAGTAGGGGAAAACAGTTTAGAGGGCGGCAAAAGAAAACATAGAAAAAAGAGGTATACGCACCGATAGCTCAGTTGGTAGAGCGGAGGACTGTTAAGTTGAAGCTGAAGTCCTTAGGTCCCTGAATTGAGTCCGGGTCGGTGGGGCTAATTTTATACATCTACTTTGGCTTTTTAAACTTCTTGTCTTCTCATGGAACCCTAAAACAATTTGTTTAATAAACAAAAAAATATTTAGTTTACGTTGTTAACACCAACTTCTACAATTAACAATTAACATTTGTTTTTATTTATCTTTAAGTACGAATTGACCTGTCTGATGCTTAACTGATTCTTAACGTAGTCTGATGCTTAACTCTCCCCTTTAGCTAAACAATGACCTTTTTTGCTTCGCTTCGTTGTTTTGGGGGAAATGATATGCAGGTCAAAGTGACAGTAGGGGAAACTGTCTAGAGTGCGGCAAAAGGTAACTTAAAACAAAGAATTATACCCACCGATAGCTCAGTTGGTAGAGCGGAGGACTGTAGAGTTGAAGCTGAAGTCCTTAGGTCCCTGGTTCAAGTCCGGGTCGGTGGAGCTAATTTTATATTTCAACTTTAGTTTTTTTAAATTTGTTGAATTCTCGTGGACCCCTAAAATAATTTGTTTCGGAACCAAAATATTCAGTTTACGTTGTTAAAATCAACGTCTACATTTAACAATTAACATTTGTTTGTATTTATCTTTAAGTATAAATTGACCTGTCTGATGGTTAACTTATTCTTAACGTAGTCTGATGCTTAACTCTCCCCTTTAGCTAAACAATGAACTTTTTTGCTTCGCTTCGTTGTTTTGGGGGAAATGATATGCAGGTCAAAGTGACAGTAGGGGAAACTGTCTAGAGTGCGGCAAAAGATAACTTAAAACAAATAAGTATACCCACCGATAGCTCAGTTGGTAGAGCAGAGGACTGTAGAGTTGAAGTTGAAATGCTTAGATCCATTGTTCGAGTCCGGGTGGGTAGAGCTAATTTTATATATCTACTTTGGTTTCATTAAGTTTGTTGTCTTCTCGTGGACCCCTAAAATAATTTGTTCCGGAAGCAAAATATTTAGATTACGTTGTTAACATCAACGTCTACAATTAACAATTAACATTTGTTAATTTTTATCTTTAAGTACGAACTAAATTCCGAAACGTAGTCTGATGCTTAAATCTCCCCTTTAGCTAAACAATGACCTTTTTTGCTTCGCTTCGTTGTTTTGGGGGAAATGATATGGAGGTCAATGTGACAGTAGGGGAAACCGTCTAAAGTGCGGCAAAAGTAACTTAAAACAAAGAGGTAAGCCCACCGATAGCTAAGTTGGTAGAACGGAGGACTGTAGAGTTGAAGCTGAATTCCTTAGGTCCCTGGGTCAAGTCCGGGTCGGTGGAACTAATTTCATATTTCAACTTTGGTTTTGTAAATTTGTTGAATTCTCGTGGACCCCTAAAATAATTTGTTTCGGAACCAAAAATTTAGTTTACGTTGTTTACATCAACGTCTACAATTAACAATTAACATTAGTTTATATTTATCTTTAGGTACGAAATGACCTCTCTGATGCTTAACTGATTCTTAACGTAGTCTGATGCTTAACTCTCCCCTTTAGCTAAACAATGACAGTTTTTGCTTCGCTTCGTTGTTTTGGGGGAAATGATATGGAGGTCAATGTGACAGTAGGGGAAACCGTCTAGATTGCGGCAAAAGGTAACTGAAAACAAAGAGGTATGCCCACCGATAGCTAAGTTGGTAAAGCGGAGGACTGTAGAGTCGAGATTGAAATCCTTCGGTCCCTGGTTCAAGTCCAGGTCGGCGGAGCTAAATTTATATATCTACTTTGGTTTTTAAATTTGTTGTATTCTCGTGGACCCCTAAAAAAATTTGTTTCGGAAGCAAAGTGTTTAGCTTACCTCAATGTCTACATTTAACACTCAACATTTGTTAACAATTATCATTAAGTACGAGTTAAATTCTAAAACATAGTCGGATGCTAAACTCCGCTTTAGATAAACATTGATTCTTTTTTGCTGCGTTAATTAGGGGAAAATGATATTGAGGTTAAAATGACAGTAGGGGAAAACTCTCTAGAGGGCGGCAAAAGAAAACATAGAAAATAGAGGTATACGCACCGATAGCTCAGTTGGTAGAGCGGAGTACTGTAGAGTTGAAGCTGAAGTCCTTAGATCCCTGAATCGAGTCCGGGTCGGTAGGGCTATTTTTATATATCTACTTTGGCTTTTAAAGCTTGTTGTCTTCTCATGGAACCCTAAAACAATTTGTTTCGGAACCAAAGTATTTAGTTTACGTTGTTAACATCAACGTCTACATTTAACCATAAACATTAGTTTATATTTATTTTTAGGTACGAATTGACCTCTCTGATGCTTAACTGATTCTTAACGTAGTCTGATGCTTAACTTCCCCTTTAGCTAAACAATGACCTTTTATGCTTCGCTTCGTTGTTTTCGGGGAAATGATATGCAGGTCAAAGTGACAGTAGGGGAAACTGTCTAGAGTGCGCCGAAAGATAACTTAAAACAAAGAAGTTTACCCACCGATAGCGCAGTTGGAAGAGCGGAGGACTGTAGAGTTGAAGCTGAAATCCTTAGGTCCATGGTTCAAGTCCGGGTCGGTGGAGCTAATTTTATATATCTACTTTTTTTATATTTGTTGTTTTCTCGTGAACCCTTAAAAAATTTTGTTCCAGAAGCAAAATATTTAGTTCACTTTGTTAGCCTCAATGTCTACATTTAACACTCGACATATATTAACATGTATCCTTAAGTACGAGTTAAAATCAAAAACGTATTCTACTTCTTAACTCTCCGCTTTAGCTAAACAATGATTCTATTTTGATTCGTTGCTTTGGGGAAAATGATATGGAGGTTAAAGTGACAGTAGGGGAAAAATGTCTAGAGGGCGGCAAAAGAAAAAAGAAAAAAGAGGTATACGCACCGATAGCTCAGTTGGTAGAGCGGAGGACTGTAGAGTTGAAGCTGAAGTTCTTAGGTACCTGAATCGAGTCCGAGTCGGTGGGGCTATTTTTATATATCTACTTTGGCTTTTTAAATTTGTTTTCTTCTCATGGACCCCTGAAACATTTTGTTCCGGAACCAAAATATTTAGTTTACGTTGTTAACATCAACGTCTACAATTAACAATTAACAATTGTTTATATTTATCTTTAAGTACGAATTGAGCTGTCTGATGCTTAACTGATTCTTAACGTAGTCTGATGCTTAACTCTCCCCTTTAGCTAAACAATGACTTTTTTTGCTTCGCTTCGTTGTTTCGGGGGAAATGATATGGAGGTCAATGTGACAGTAGGGGAAACTGTCTAGAGTGCGGCGAAAGAAAACTTAAATCAAAGAAATATACCCACCGATAGCTCAGTTGGTAGAGCGGAGGACTGTAGAGTTGAAGCTGAATCCTTAGGTCCCTGGTTCAAGTCCGGGTTGGTGGAGCTAATTTTATATATCTACTTTGGTTTTTTTAAGTTTGTTGTCTTCTCGTGGGCCCCTGAAATAATTTGTTCCGGAAGCAAAAAATTTAGTTCACTTTGTTAGCCTCAATGTCTACATTTAACACTCAACATTTGTTAATATTTATCTATAAGTAAGAACTAAATTCCAAAACGTGGTCTGATGCTTAACTCTCCCCTTTAGCTAAACAATGACCTTTTTTGCTTCGCTTCGTTGTTTTGGGGGAAATGATATGCAGGTCAAAGTGACAGTAGTGGAAACTGTCTAGAGTGCGGCGAAAGATAACTTAAAACAGAGAAGAATACCCACCGATAGCTCAGTTGGTAGAGCGGAGGACTGTAGAGTTGAACCTGAAATCCTTAGGTCCCTGGTTCAAGTCCGGGTCGGTGGAGCTAATTTTATATATCTACTTTTTTTATATTTGTTGTTTTCTCGTGAACCCTTAAAAAATTTTGTTCCAGAAGCAAAATATTTAGTTCACTTTGTTAGCCTCAATGTCTACATTTAACACTCAACATTTATTAACATGTATCTTTAAGTACGAGTTAAAATCAAAAACGTATTCTACTTCTTAACTCTCCGCTTTAGCTAAACAATGATTCTATTTTGATTCGTTGCTTTGGGGAAAATGATATGGAGGTTAAAGTGACAGTAGGGGAAAAATGTCTAGAGGGCGGCAAAAGAAAAAAGAAAAAAGAGGTATACGCACCGATAGCTCAGTTGGTAGAGCGGAGGACTGTAGAGTTGAAGCTGAAGTTCTTAGGTACCTGAATCGAGTCCGAGTCGGTGGGGCTAGTTTTATATATCTACTTTGGCTTTTTAAACTTGTTTTCTTCTCATGGACCCCTAAAACAATTTGTTTCGGAACCAAAATATTTAGTTTACGTTGCTAACATCAACGTCTACAATTAACATTTGTCTATATTTATCTTTAAGTACGAATTGACCTGTCTGATTCTTAACTGATTCCTAACGTAGTCTGATGCTTAACTCTCCCCTTTAGCTAAACAATGACCTTTTTTGCTTCGCTTCGTTGTTTTGCGGGAAATGATATGCAGGTCAAAGTGACAGTAGGGGAAACTGTCTAGAGTGCTGCAAAAGAAAAATTAAAACAACGAAATATACCCACAGATAGCTCAGTTGGTAGAGCGGAGGACTGTAGAGTTGAAGCTGAAAGCCTTAGGTCCCTGGTTTAAGTCCGCATCGGTGGAGCTAATTTTATATTTCAACTTTGAATTTTTAAATTTGTTGAATTCTCGTGGACCCCTAAAATAATTTGTTTCGGAATCAAAATCTTTAGTTTACGTTGCTAACATCAACGTCCACAATTAACATTTGTTTTTATTTATCTTTAAGTACGAATTGACTTGTCTGCTGCTGAACTGATTCTTAACGTAATCTGATGTTTAACTCTCTCCTTTAGCTAAACAATGACCTTTTTTGCTTCGCTTCGTTGTTTTGGGGGGAATGATATGCAGGTCAAATTGACAGTAGGGGAAACTGTCACTTTGACAGTTTTAGCTAAAAAATGACCTTTTTTGCTTCGCTTCGTTGTTTTGGGTGAAATGATATGCAGGTCAAAGTGACAGTAGGGGAAACTGTCTCCTTTAGCTAAACAATGACCTTTTTTGCTTCGCTTCGTTGTTTTGGGGGAAATGATATGCAGGTCAAAGTGACAGTAGGGGAAACTGCGGCAAAAGATAATTTAAAACAACAAAATTTACCCACAGATAGCTCAGTTGGTAGAGCTGAGGACTGTAGAGTTGAAGCTGAACCCTTAGGTCCCTGGTTCAAATCCGCGTCGGTGGAGCTAATTTCATATTTCAACTTTGGTTTTTTTAAATTTTGTTGAATTCTCGTGGACCCCTAAAATAATTTGTTTCGGAATCAAAATCTTTAGTTTACGTTGCTAACATCAACGTCTACAATTAACATTTGTCTATATTTATCTTTAAGTACGAATTGACCTGTCTGATTCTTAACTGATTCCTAACGTAGTCTGATGCTTAACTCTCCCCTTTAGCTAAACAATGACCTTTTTTGCTTCGCTTCGTTGTTTTGCGGGAAATGATATGCAGGTCAAAGTGACAGTAGGGGAAACTGTCTAGAGTGCTGCAAAAGAAAAATTAAAACAACGAAATATACCCACAGATAGCTCAGTTGGTAGAGCGGAGGACTGTAGAGTTGAAGCTGAAAGCCTTAGGTCCCTGGTTTAAGTCCGCATCGGTGGAGCTAATTTTATATTTCAACTTTGAATTTTTAAATTTGTTGAATTCTCGTGGACCCCTAAAATAATTTGTTTCGGAATCAAAATCTTTAGTTTACGTTGCTAACATCAACGTCCACAATTAACATTTGTTTTTATTTATCTTTAAGTACGAATTGACTTGTCTGCTGCTGAACTGATTCTTAACGTAATCTGATGTTTAACTCTCTCCTTTAGCTAAACAATGACCTTTTTTGCTTCGCTTCGTTGTTTTGGGGGGAATGATATGCAGGTCAAAGTGACAGTAGGGGAAACTGTCACTTTGACAGTTTTAGCTAAAAAATGACCTTTTTTGCTTCGCTTCGTTGTTTTGGGTGAAATGATATGCAGGTCAAAGTGACAGTAGGGGAAACTGTCTCCTTTAGCTAAACAATGACCTTTTTTGCTTCGCTTCGTTGTTTTGGGGGAAATGATATGCAGGTCAAAGTGACAGTAGGGGAAACTGCGGCAAAAGATAATTTAAAACAACAAAATTTACCCACAGATAGCTCAGTTGGTAGAGCTGAGGACTGTAGAGTTGAAGCTGAAACCCTTAGGTCCCTGGTTCAAATCCGCGTCGGTGGAGCTAATTTCATATTTCAACTTTGGTTTTTTTAAATTTTGTTGAATTCTCGTGGACCCCTAAAATAATTTGTTTCGGAATCAAAATCTTAATTTACGTTGCTAACATCAACGTCTACAATTAACATTTGTTTATATTTATCTTTAAGTACGAATTGACCTGTCTGATGCTTAACTGATTCTTAACGTAATCTGATGTTTAACTCTCCCCTTCGGCTAAACAATGACTTTTTTGCTTCGCTTGGTTGTTTTGGGGGAAATGATATGCAGATCAAAGTGACAGTAGGGGAAACTGTCACTTTGACAGTTTTAGCTAAACAATGACCTTTTTTGCTTCGCTTCGTTGTTTTGGGGGAAATGTTATGCAGGTCAAAGTGACAGTAGGGGAAACTGCGGCAAAAAATAACTTAAAACAACGAAATACACCCACAGATAGCTCAGTTGGTAGAGCGGAGGACTGTAGAGTTGAAGCTGAAAGCCTTAGGTCCCTGGTTCAAGTCCGCGTCCGTGGAGCTAATTTCATATTTCAACTTTGTTTTTTTAAATTTGTTGAATTCTCGTGGACCCCTAAAATAATTTGTTTCGGAATCGAAATCTTTAGTTTACGTTGCTAACATCAACGTCTACAATTAACATTTGTTTATATTTATCTTTAAGTACGAATTGACCTGTCTGATGCTTAACTGATTCTTAACGTAATCTGATGTTTAACTCTCCCCTTTGACTAAACAATGACCTTTTTTGCTTCGCTTCGTTGTTTTGGGGGAAATGATATGCAGGTCAAAGTGAGAGAAGGGGAAACTGTCACTTTGACAGTTTTAGCTAAACAATGACCTTTTTTGCTTCGCTTCGTTGTTTTGGGGGAAAAGATATGCAAGTCAAAATGACAGTAGGGGAAACTGTCTGCTTTAGCTAAACAATGACCTTTTTTGCTTCGCTTTGTTGTTTTGGGGGAAATGATATGCAGGTCAACGTGACAGTAGGGGAAACTGCGGCAAAAGATAACTTAAAACAAAGAGGTATACCCACCGATAGCTCAGTTGGTAGAGCGGGGGACTGCAGAGTTGAAGCTGAAATCCTTTGACCCCTTGTTCGAGTCCGGGTCGGTGGAGCTAATTTTATATATCTACTTTGGTTTTTTTAAGTTTGTTGTCTTCTCGTGGACCCCTAAAAAATTTGTTCCAGAAGCAATATATTTAGTTAACTTTGTTAGCCTCAATGTCTACATTTAGCACTCAACATTTGTCAACAATTATCTTTAAGTACGAATTAAATTCAAAAACATAGTCTGATGCTAAACTCCGCTTTAGCTAACCAACGATTCTTTTTTGCTGCGTTGTTCAGGGGAAAAGGAAATGGAGGTTAAAGTGACAGTAGAGGAAAACTGTCTAGAGGGCGGCAAAAGAAAACATAGAAACTAGGGCTCTATGCGCCGAGAACTCAGTTGGTAGAGCGGAGTACTGAAGAGTCGAAGCTGAAATCCTTAGATCACTTGTTCGAGTCCGGGTCGGTGGAGCCAATTTTATATATCTACTTTGGTTTTTTTCCATTTGTTGTCATCTCGTGGACCCCTAAATTAATTTGTTCCAGAAGCAAAATATTTAGTTCACTTTGTTAGCCTCAATGTCTACATTTAACACTCAACTTTTGTTATTATTTATCTTTAAGTACGAACTAAATACTAAAACGTAGTCTGATGCTTAACTCTCCCCTTTAGCTAAACAATGATCTTTTTTGCTTCGCTTCGTTGTTTTGGGATAAATGATATGCAGGTCAAAGTGACAGTAGGGGAAACTGTCTAGAGTGCGTCAAAAGATAACTTAAAACAAAGAAGTACACCAACCGATAGCTGAGTTGGTAGAGCGGAGGAGTGTAGAGTTGAAGCTGAAATCCTTAGGACCCTGGTTCAAGTCCGGGTCGGTGAAGCTGAATTTATATTTCAACTTTGGTTTTTTAAATTTGTTGAATTCTCGTGGACCCCTAAAAAATTGTTCCGGAAGCAAAATATTTAGTTCATTTTGTTAGCCTCAATGTCTACATTTAACACTCAACATTTGTTAATAATTATCTTTAAGTACGAACTAAATTCCAAAACGTAGTCTGATGCTAAAGTCTCCGCTTTAGCTAAACAATGACTTTTGTGCTTCGCTTCGTTGTTTTGGGGGAAATGATATGCAGGTCAAAGTGACAGTAGGGGAAACTGTCTAGAGTGCGGCAAAAGATAACTTAAAACAAAGAAGTACACCCACCGATAGCTGAGTTGATAGAGCGGAGGACTGTAGTGTTAAACCTGAAATCCTTAGGTTCCTGGTTCAAGTCCGGGTCGGTGGCGCAAAGTTTATATTTCAACTTTGGTTTTTTAAATTTGTTGAATTCTTGAATTCTCGTGGACCCCTAAAAGAATTTGTTCCGGAAGAAAAATGTTTAATTCATTTTGTTAGCCTCAATGTCTACATTTAACACTCAACCTTTGTTAATATTTATCTTTAAGTACGAAGTAAATTCCAAAACGTAGTCTGATGCTAAAGTCTCCGCTTTAGCTAAACAATGCCTTTCGTGCTGCGTTGCTTAGGGAAAAATTATTTGGAGGTTAAAGTGACAGTAGTGGAAAACTGTCTATGAGTGCGGGAAAAGGTAACTTAGAACAAAGAGGTATACCCACCGATAGCTCAGTTGGTGAAGCGGAGGACTGTAGAGTTGAAGCTGAAATCCTTAGAACCCTTGTTCGAGTCCGGGTCGGTGGAGCTAATTTTATATATCTACTTTGGTTTTTTTAAGTTTGTTGTCTTCTCGTGGACCCCTAAAATAATTTGTTCCGGAAGCAAAATATTTAATTCATTTTGTTAGCCTCAATGTCTACATTTAACACTCAACCTTTGTTAATATTTATCTTTAAGTACGAACTAAATTCCAAAACGTAGTCTGACGTTTAACTCTCCCCTTTAGCTAAACAATGACCTTTTTTGCTTCGCTTCGTTAATTTGGGGGAAGTGATATGCAGGTCAAAGTGACAGTTGGGGAAACTGTCTAGAGTGCGGCAAAAGATAACTTAAAACAAAGAAGTATACCCGCCGATAGCTCAGTTGGTAGAGCGGAGGACTGTAGAGTTGAAGCTGAAATCCTTAGGTTCCTGGCTCAAGGCCGGGTCGGTGGAGCTAACTTTATTTTTCAACTTTGGTTTTTTAAATTTGTTGAATTCTCCTGGACCCCTAAAATAATTCGTTTCGGAACCAAAATATTAAGTTTACGTTGTTGACATCAACGTCTACAATTAAAAATTAACATTTGTTTATATTTATCTTTAAGTACGAAATGACCTGTCTGATGCTTAACTGATTCTTAACGTAGTCTGATGTTTAACTCTCCCCTTCAGCTAAACAATGACCTTTTTTGTTTCGGTTCGTTGTTTTGGGGGTAATGATATGCAGGTCAAATTGACAGTAGGGGAAACTGTCTAGAGTGCGGCAAAAGATTACTTAAAACAAAGAAGTATACCCACCGATAGCTCAGTTGGTAGAGCGGAGGACTGTAAAGTTGAAGTTGAAATCCTTAGGTTCCTGGTTCAAGTCCGGTTCGGTGGAGCTAACTTTATATTTCAACTTTGGTTTTTTAAATTTATTGAATTCTCGTGGACCCCTAAATTAATTTGTTTCGCAAACAAAATATTTAGTTTACGTCGTTAACATCAACGTCTACAATTAACAATTAACACTTGTTTATATTTATCTCTAAGTACGAAATGACCTGTCTGATGCTTAACTGATTCTTAACGTAGTCTAATGCTTAACTCTCCCCTTTAGCTAAACAATGACCTTTTTTGCTTCGCTTCGTTGTTTTGGGAGAAATGATATGGAGGTCAAAGTGACAGTAGGGGAAACTGCGGCAAAAGATAATTTAAAACAACAAAAATTACCCACAGATAGCTCAGTTGGTAGAGCTGAGGACTGTAGAGTTGAAGCTGAAATCCTTAGGTCCCTGGTTCAAGTCCGCGTCGGCGGAGCTAATTTTATATATCTACTTTGGTTTTTTAAATTTTTTGTATTCTCGTGGACCCCTAAAAAAATTTGTTTCGGAAGCAAATTATTTAGCTTATTTTGTGAACAACATTGTCTACATTTAACACTCAACATTTGTTAACAATTATCTTTAAGTACGAGTTAAATTCAAAAAGATAGTCTGATGCTAAACTCCGCTTTAGCTAAACAATGATTCTTTTTTGCTGCGTTGTTTAGGGAAAAATGATATGGAGCTTAAAGTTACATTAGGGGAAAACTGTCTAGAGGGCGGCAAAAGAAAACATAGAACAAAGAGGTATACGCAACGATAGCTCAGTTGGTAGAGCGGAGGACTGTAGAGTTGAAGCTGAAATTCTTAGGTCCCTGAATCGAGTTCGGTTCGTTGGGGCTATTTTTATATATCTACTTTGGCTTTTTAAACTTGTTGTCTTCTCATGTACCCCTAAAACAATTTGTTTCGGAACCAAAATATTTAGTTTACGTTGTTAACATCAACGTCTACAATTAACAATTTACATTTATTTATATTTATCTTTAAGTACGAAGTGACCTGTCTGATGCTTAACTGATGCTTAACGTAGTCTGATGCTTAACTCTCCCCTTTAGCTAAAAAAAATGACCTTTTTTGCTTCGCTTCGTTGTTTTGGGGCAAATGATATGCAGATCAAAGTGACAGTAGGGGAAACTGTCTAGAGTGCGGCAAAAGATAACTTAAAACAAAGAAATATACCCACCGGTAGCTTAGTTGGTAGAGCGGAGGACTGTGGAGTTGAAGCTGAAATCCTTAAGTCCGGGTCAGTGAAGCTAATGTTTTATTTCAACTTTGGTTTTTTAAACATGTTGTACTCTCGTGGACCCCTAAAATAATTTGTTTTGGAAGCAAATTATTTAGCTTACCTTGTGAACAACATTGTCTACATTTAACACTCAACATTTGTTAACGTTTATCTTTAAGTACGAGTTAAATTCAAAATCGTATTCTACTTCTAAACTCTCCGCTTTAGCTTAACAATGATTGTTTTTTGATTCGATGTTTTGGGGAAAATGATATGGAGGTTAAAGTGACAGTAGGAGAAAACTGTCTAGAGTGCGGCAAAAGATAACTTAAAAAAAGAGGTAAACCCACCGATAGCTCAGTTGGTAGAGCGGAGGACAGTAGAGTTGAAGCTGAAATCTTTAGGTCCCTGGTTCAAGGCCGGGTCGGCGGAGCTAATTTTATATATCTACTTTGCTTTTTTTAAGTTTGTTGTCTTCTCGAGGACCCCTAAAATAATTTGTTCCGGAAGCAAAATATTTAGTTCACTTTGTTAGCCCCAATGTCTACTTTTAACACTCAACATTTGTTAATTTTTATCTTGAAGTACGAACTAAATTCCAAAACGTAGTCTGACGTTTAACTCTCCCCTTTAGCTAAACAATGGCCTTTTTTGCTTCGCTTCGTTAATTTGGGGGAAATGATATGCAGGTCAAAGTGACAGTTGGGGAAACTGTCTAGAGTGCGGCAAAAGATAACTTAAAACAAAGAAGTATACCCACCGACAGCTCAGTTGGTAGAGCGGAGGACTGTAGAGTTGAAGCTGAAATCCTTAGGTTCCTGGTTCAAGGCCGGGTCGGTGGAGCTAACTTTATTTTTCAACTTTGTTTTTTTTTAATTTGTTGAATTCTCGTGGACCCCTAAAATAATTCGTTTCGGAACCAAAATATTTAGTTTACGCTGTTAACATCAACGTCTACAATTAACAATTAACATTTGTTTAAATTTATCTTTAAGTACGAAATGACCTGTCTGATGCTTAACTGATTCTTAACGTAGTCTGATGTTTAACTCTCCCCTTTAGCTAAACAATGACCTTTTTTTGCTTCGGTTCGTTGTTTTGGGGGAAATGATATGCAGGTCAAATTGACAGTAGAGGAAACTGTCTAGAGTGCGGCAAAAGATTACTTAAAACAAAGAAGTATACCCACCGATAGCTCAGTTGGTAGAGCGGATGACTGTAAAGTTGAAGCTGAAATCCTTAGGTCCCTGGTCCAAGGGCGGGTCGGCGGAGCTAATTTTATATATCTACTTTGGTTTTTTTAAGTTTGTTGTCTTCTCGTGGACCCCTAAAATAATTTGTTCCGGAAGCAAAATATTTAGTTCACTTTGTTAGCCCCAATGTCTACTTTTAACACTCCACATTTGTTAATTTTTATCTTAAAGTACGAACTAAATTCCAAAACGTAGTCTGACGTTTAACTCTCCCCTTTAGCTAAACAATGACCTTTTTTGCTTTGCTTCGTTAATTTGGGGGAAGTGATATGCAGGTCAAAGTGACAGTTGGGGAAACCGTCTAGAGTGCGGCAAAAGATAACTTAAAACAAAGAAGTATACCCACCGACAGCTCAGTTGGTAGAGCGGAGGACTGTAGAGTTGAAGCTGAAATCCTCAGGTTCCTGATTCAAGGCTGGGTCGGTGGAGCAAACTTTATTTTTCAACTTTGGTTTTTTTTTAATTTGTTGAATTCTCGTGGACCCCTAAAATAATTCGTTTCGGAACCAAAATATTTAGTTTACGCTGTTAACATCAACGTCCACAATTAACAATTAACATTTGTTTATATTTATCTTTAAGTACGAAATGACCTGTCTGATGCTTAACTGATTCTTAACGTAGTCTGATGTTTAACTCTCCCCTTTAGCTAAACAATGACCTTTTTTGCTTCGGTTCGTTGTTTTGGGGTAAATGATATGCAGGTCAAATTGACAGTAGAGGAAACTGTCTAGAGTGCGGCAAAAGATTACTTAAAAAAAAAAGAAGTATACGCACCGATAGCTCAGTTGGTAGAGCGGAGGACTGTAAAGTTGAAGCTGAAATCCTTAGGTTCCTGGTTCAAGTCCGGTTCGGTGGAGCTAACTTTATATTTCAACTTTGGTTTTTTTAAGTTTGTTGTCTTCTCGAGGACCCCTAAAATAATTTGTTCCGGAAGCAAAATATTTAGTTCACTTTGTTAGCCCCAATGTCTACTTTTAACACTCAACATTTGTTAATTTTTATCTTGAAGTACGAACTAAATTCCAAAACGTAGTCTGACGTTTAACTCTCCCCTTTAGCTAAACAATGACCTTTTTTGCTTCGCTTCGTTAATTTGGGGGAAGTGATATGCAGGTCAAAGTGACAGTTGGGGAAACTGTCTAGAGTGCGGCAAAAGATAACTTAAAACAAAGAAGTATACCCACCGACAGCTCAGTTGGTAGAGCGGAGGACTGTAGAGTTGAAGCTGAATTCCTTAGGTCCCTGGGTCAAGTCCGGGTCGGTGGAGCTAATTTCATATTTCAACTTTGGTTTTTTAAATTTATTGAATTCTCGTGGACCCCTAAAATAATTTGTTTCGCAAACAAAATATTTAGTTTACGTTGTTAACATCAACGTCTACAATTAACAATTAACATTTGTTTATATTTATCTTTAAGTACGAAATGACCTGTCTGATGCTTAACTGATTCTTAACGTAGTCTGATGCTTAACTCTCCCCTTTAGCTGAACAATGACCTTTTTTGCTTCGCTTCGTTGTTTTGGGGGAAATGATATGCAGGTCAAAGTGACAGTAGGTGAAACTGAACTGTCTAGAGTGCGGCAAAAGATAACTTATAGCTCACTTGGTAGAGCGGAGGACTGTAGAGTTGAAGCTGAAATCCTTAGATTCCTTGTTCGAGTCCGGTTCGGTGGAGCTAATTTTATATATCTACTTTGGTTTTTTAAATATGTTGTATTCTCGTGGACCCCTAAAATAATTTGTTCCGCAAACAAAATATTTAGTTTACGTTGTTATCATCAACGTCTACAATTAACAATTAACATTTGTTTATATTTATCTCTAAGTACCAAAATGACCTGTCTGATGCTTAACTGATTCTTAACGTAGTCTGATGCTTAACTCTCCCCTTTAGCTAAACAATGACCTTTTTTGCTTCGCTTCGTTGTTTTGGGAGAAATGATATGGAGGTCAAAGTGACAGTAGGGGAAACTGTCTAGAGTGCGGCAAAAGGTAACTTAAAACAAAGAGGTAAGCCCACCGATAGCTCAGTTGGTAGAGCGGAGGACAGTAGAGTTGAAGCTGAAATCCTTAGGTCCCTGAATCGAGTCCGGGTCGGCGGAGCTAATTTTATATATCTACTTTGGTTTTTTAAATATTTTTTATTCTCGTGGACCCCTAATATAATTTGTTTCGGAAGCAAATTATTTAGCTTACCTTGTGAACAACATTGTCTACATTTAACACTCAACATTTGTTAACAATTATCTTTAAGTACGAATTAAATTCAAAAAGACAGTCTGATGCTAAACTCCGCTTTAGCTAAACAATGATACTTTTTTGCTGCGTTGATTAGGGAAAAAAGATATGGAGCTTAAAGTTACATTAGGGGAGAACTGTCTAGAGGGCGGCAAAAGAAAACATAGAACAAAGAGGTATACGCAACGATAGCTCAGTTGGTAGAGCGGAGGACTGTAGAGTTGAAGCTGAAATCCTTAGGTTCCTGGTTCAAGTCCGCGTAGGCGGAGCAAAATTTATAAATCTACTTTGGTTTTTTAAATAAGTTGTATTCTCGTGGACCCCTAAAATAATTTGTTTCGGAAGCAAATTATTTAGCTTACCTTGTGAACAACATTGTCTACATTTTTAAGTACGAGTTAAATTCAAAAACATAGTCTGATGCTAAACTCCACGTTAGCTAAACAATGATTCTTTTTTGCTGCGTTTTTTAGGGAATAATGGTATGGAGGTTAAAGTGACAGTAGGGGAAAACTGTCTAGAGGGCGGCAAAAGAAAACATAGAACAAAGAGGTATACGCAACGATAGCTCAGTTGGTAGAGCGGAGGACTGTAGAGTTGAAGCTGAAATCCTTAGGTCCCTGAATCGAGTCCGGGTCGGTGGGGCTTATTTTATATATCTACTTTATCTTTTGAAACTTGTTGTCTTCTCATGGACCCCTAAAACAATTTGTTTCGGAACCAAAATATTTAGTTTACGTTGTTATCATCAACGTCTACAATTAACAATTAACATTTGTTTATATTTATCTCTAAGTACCAAAATGACCTGTCTGATGCTTAACTGATTCTTAACGTAGTCTGATGCTTAACTCTCCCCTTTAGCTAAACAATGACCTTTTTTGCTTCGCTTCGTTGTTTTGGGAGAAATGATATGGAGGTCAAAGTGACAGTAGGGGAAACTGTCTAGAGTGCTGCAAAAGAAAAATTAAAACAACGAAATATACCCACCGATAGCTCAGTTGGTAGAGCGGAGGACAGTAGAGTTGAAGCTGAAATCCTTAGGTCCCTGAATCGAGTCCGGGTCGGCGGAGCTAATTTTATATATCTACTTTGGTTTTTTAAATATTTTGTATTCTCGTGGACCCCTGATATAATTTGTTTCGGAAGCAAATTATTTAGCTTACCTTGTGAACAACATTGTCTACATTTAACACTCAACATTTGTTAACAATTATCTTTAAGTACGAATTAAATTCAAAAAGATAGTCTGATGCTAAACTCCGCTTTAGCTAAACAATGATACTTTTTGCTGCGTTGATTAGGGAAAAAGATATGGAGCTTAAAGTTACATTAGGGGAGAACTGTCTAGAGGGCGGCAAAAGAAAACATAGAACAAAGAGGTATACGCAACGATAGCTCAGTTGGTAGAGCGGAGGACTGTAGAGTTGAAGCTGAAATCCTTAGGTCCCTGAATCGAGTCCGGGTCGTTGGGGCTAATTTTATATATCTACTTTGGTTTCTTAAACTTGTTGTCTTCTCATGTACCCCTAAAACAATTTGTTTCGGAACCAAAATATTTAGTTTACGTTGTTAACATCAACGTCTACAATTAACAAGTTACATTTATTTATATTTATCTTTAAGTACGAAGTGACCTGTCTGATGCTTAACTGATACTTAACGTAGTCTGATGCTTAAGTCTCCCCTTTAGTTAAAAAATGACCTTTTTTGCTTCGCTTCGTTGTTTTGGGGGAAATGATATGCAGATCAAAGTGACAGTAGGGGACACTGTCTAGAGTGCGGCAAAAGATAACTTAAAACAAAGAAATATACCCACCGGTAGCTTAGTTGGTAGAGCGGAGGACTGTGGAGTTGAAGCTGAAATCCTTAAGTCCGGGTCAGTGAAGCTAATTTTTTATTTCAACTTTGGTCTTTTAAATTTGTTGTATTCTCGTGGACCCCTAAAATAAATTGTTTTGGAAGCAAATTATTTAGCTTACCTTGTGAACAACATTGTCTACATTTAACACGCAACTTTGTTAACATTTATCTTTAAGTACGAGTTAAATTCAAAAACGTATTCTACTTCTAAACTCTCCGCTTTAGCTAAACAATGATTGTTTTTTGATTCGTTGTTTTGGGGAAAATGATATGGAGGTTAAAGTGAAAGTAGGAGAAAACTGTCTAGAGTGCGACAAAGGATAGTTTAGAACAAAGAAGTATACCCACCGATAGCGCAGTTGGTAGAGCGGAGGACTGTAGAGTTGAAGCTGAAATCCTTAGGTCCCTGGTTCAAGTCCGCGTCGTTGGGACTAATGTTATATATCTACTTTGGCTTTTTAAACTTGTTGTCTTCTCATGGACCCCTAAAACAATTTGTTTCGGAACCAAAATAATTAGTTTACGTTGTTAACATCAACGTACACAATTAACAATTTACATTTATATATATTTATATTTAAATACCAATTGACCTGTCTGATGCTTAACTGATGCTTAACGTAGTCTGATGCTTAACTCTCCCCTTTAGCTAAAAAGTGACCTTTTTTGCTTCGCTTCGTTGTTTTGGAGGAAATGATATGGAGGTCAATGTGACAGTAGGGGAAACTGTCTAGAGTGCGGGAAAAGGTAACTTAAAACTAAACGGTAAGACCACCGATAGCTCAGTTGGTAGAGCGGAGGACTGTAGAGTTGAAGCTGAAATCCTTAGGTCCCTGGTTCAAGTCCGCGTCGTTGGGACTAACGTTATATATCTACTTTGGCTTTTTAAACTTGTTGTCTTCTCATGGACCCCTAAAACAATTTGTTTCGGAACCAAAATATTTAGTTTACGTTGTTAACATCAACGTCTACAATTAACAATTTACATTTATTTATATTTATATTTAAGTGCCAATTGACCTGTCTGATGCTTAACTGATGCTTAACGTAGTCTGATGCTTAACTCTCCCCTTTAGCTAAAAAATGACCTTTTTTGCTTCGCTTCGTTGTTTTGGAGGAAATGATACGCAGGTCAAAGTGACAGTAGGGGAAACTGTCTAGAGTGCGGCAAAAGATAACTCAAAACAAAGAAATATACCCACTGGTAGCTTAGTTGGTAGAGCGGAGGACTGTGGAGTTGAAGCTGAAACCCTTAAGTCCGGGTCAGTGAAGCTAATTTTATATTTCAACTTTGGTCTTTTAAATTTGTTGTATTCTCGTGGACCCCTAAAATAATTTGTTTTGGAAGCAAATTATTTAGCTTACCATGTGAACAACATTGTCTACATTTAACACTCAACATTTGTTAAAATTTATCTTTAAGTACGATTTAAATTCAAAAACGTATTCTACTTCTAAACTCTCCAATTTAGCTAAACAATGTTTGTTTTTTGATAAGTTGTTTTGGGGCAAATGATATGGAGGTTAAAGTGAAAGTAGGAGAAAACTGTCTAGAGTGCGGCAAAGGATACTTTAGAACAAAGAAGTATACCCACCGATAGCTCAGTTGGTAGAGCGGAGGACAGTAGAGTTGAAGCTGAAATCCTTAGGTCCCTGGTTCAAGTCCGCGTCGTTGCGACTAATGTTATATATCTACTGTGGCTTTTTAAATTTGTTGTCTTCTCATGGACCCTTAAAACAATTTGTTTCGGAACCAAAATATTTAGCTTACGTTGTTAACATCAACGTCTACAATTAGCAATTTACATTTATTCATATTTATATTTAAGTACCAATTGACCTGTCTGATGCTTAACTGATGCTTAACGTAGTCTGATGCTTAACTCTCGCCTTTAGCTAAAAAGTGACCTTTTTTGCTTCGCTTCGTTGTTTTGGAGGAAATGATATGCAGGTCAATGTGAAAGTAGGGGAAACTGTCTAGAGTGCGGCAAAAGGTAACTTAAAACAAAGAAATATACCCACCGGTAGCTTAGTTGGTAGAGCGGAGGACTGTGGAGTTGAAGCTGAAATCCTTAAGTCCGGGTCAGTGAAGCTAATTTTATATTTCAACTTTGGTCTTTTAAATTTGTTGTATTCTCGTGGACCCCTAAAATAATTTGTTTTGGAAGCAAATTATTTAGCTTACCTTGTGAACAACATTGTCTACATTTAACACTCAACATTTGTTAACATTTATCTTTAAGTACGATTTAAATTCAAAAACGTATTCTACTTCTAAACTCTCCGCTTTAGCTAAACAATGATTGTTTTTTGATAAGTTGCTTTGGGGCAAATGATATGGAGGTTAAAGTGAAAGTAGGAGAAAACTGTCTAGAGTGCGGCAAAGGATACTTTAGAACAAAGAAGTATACCCACCGATAGCTCAGTTGGTAGAGCGGAGGACAGTAGAGTTGAAGCTGAAATCCTTAGGTCCCTGGTTCAAGTCCGCGTCGTTGCGACTAATGTTATATATCTACTGTGGCTTTTTAAATTTGTTGTCTTCTCATGGACCCTTAAAACAATTTGTTTCGGAACCAAAATATTTAGCTTACGTTGTTAACATCAACGTCTACAATTAGCAATTTACATTTATTCATATTTATATTTAAGTACCAATTGACCTGTCTGATGCTTAACTGATGCTTAACGTAGTCTGATGCTTAACTCTCGCCTTTAGCTAAAAAGTGACCTTTTTTGCTTCGCTTCGTTGTTTTGGAGGAAATGATATGCAGGTCAATGTGAAAGTAGGGGAAACTGTCTAGAGTGCGGCAAAAGGTAACTTAAAACAAAGAAATATACCCACCGGTAGCTTAGTTGGTAGAGCGGAGGACTGTGGAGTTGAAGCTGAAATCCTTAAGTCCGGGTCAGTGAAGCTAATTTTATATTTCAACTTTGGTCTTTTAAATTTGTTGTATTCTCGTGGACCCCTAAAATAATTTGTTTTGGAAGCAAATTATTTAGCTTACCTTGTGAACAACATTGTCTACATTTAACACTCAACATTTGTTAACATTTATCTTTAAGTACGATTTAAATTCAAAAACGTATTCTACTTCTAAACTCTCCGCTTTAGCTAAACAATGATTGTTTTTTGATAAGTTGCTTTGGGGCAAATGATATGGAGGTTAAAGTGAAAGTAGGAGAACACTGTCTAGAGTGCGGCAAAGGATACTTTAGAACAAAGAAGTATATCCACCGATAGCTCAGTTGGTAGAGCGGAGGACTGTAGAGTTGAAGCTGAAATCCTTAGGTCCCTGGTTCAAGTCCGCGTCGTTGCGACTAATGTAATATATCTACTTTGGCTTTTTAAACTTGTTGTCTTCTCATGGACCCTTAAAACAATTTGTTTCGGAACCAAAACATTTAGCTTACGTTGTTAACATCAACGTCTACAATTAACAATTTACATTTATTTATATTTATATTTAAGTACCAATTGACCTGTCTGATGCTTAACTGATGCTTAACGTAGTCTGATGCTTAACTCTCCCCTTTAGCTAAAAAGTGACCTTTTTTGCTTCGCTTCGTTGTTTTGGAGGAAATGATATGCAGGTCAAAGTGACAGTAGGGGAAACTGTCTAGAGTGCGGCAAAAGATAACTTAAAACAAAGAAATATACCCACCGGTAGCTTAGTTGGTAGAGCGGAGGACTAAGGAGTTGAAGCTGAAATCCTTAAGTCCGGGTCAGTGAAGCTAATTTTATATTTCAACTTTGGTCTTTTAAATTTGTTGTATTCTCGTGGACCCCTAAAATAATTTGTTTTGGAAGCAAATTATTTAGCTTACCTTGTGAACAACCTTGTCTACATTTAACACTCAACATTTGTTAACATTTATCTTTAAGTACGATTTAAATTCAAAAACGTATTCTACTTCTAAACTCTCCGCTTTAGCTAAACAATGATTGTTTTTTGATAAGTTGCTTTGGGGCAAATGATATGGAGGTTAAAGTGAAAGTAGGAGAACACTGTCTAGAGTGCGGCAAAGGATACTTTAGAACAAAGAAGTATATCCACCGATAGCTCAGCTTGTAGAGCGGAGGACTGTAGAGTTGAATCTGAAAGCCTTAGGTCCCTGGTTCAAGTCCGCGTCGTTGCGACTATTGTTATATATCTACTTTGGCTTTTTAAACTTGTTGTCTTCTCATGGACCCTTAAAACAATTTGTTTCGGAACCAAAATATTTAGCTTACGTTGTTAACATCAACGTCTACAATTAACAATTAACATTTGTTTATATTTATCTTTAAGTACGAAATGACCTGTCTGATGCTTAACTGATTCTTAACGTAGTCTGATGCTTAACTCTCCCCTTTAGCTGAACAATGACCTTTTTTGCTTCGCTTCGTTGTTTTGGGGGAAATGATATGCAGGTCAAAGTGACAGTAGGTGAAACTGAACTGTCTAGAGTGCGGCAAAAGATAACTTATAGCTCACTTGGTAGAGCGGAGGACTGTAGAGTTGAAGCTGAAAGCCTTAGGTCCCTGGTTCAAGTCCGCGTCGTTGGGACTAATGTTATATATCTACTTTGGCTTTTTAAACTTGCTGTCTTCTCATGGACCCCTAAAACAATTTGTTTCGGAACCAAAATATTTAATTTACGTTGTTAACATCAACGTCTACAATTAACAATTTACATTTATTTATATTTATATTTAAGTACCAATTGACCTGTCTGATGCTTAACGCAGTCTGATGCTTAACTCTCTCCTTTAGCTAAAAAGTGACCTTTTTTGCTTCGCTTAGTTGTTTTGGAGGAAATGATATGCAGGTCAAAGTGACAGTAGGGGAAACTGTCTAGAGTGCGGCAAAAGATAACTTAAAACAAAGAAATATACCCACCAGTAGCTTAGTTGGTAGAGCGGAGGACTGTGGAGTTGAAGCTGAAATCCTTAAGTCCGGGTCAGTGAAGCTAATTTTATATTTCAACTTTGGTCTTTTGAATTTGTTGTATTCTCGTGGACCCCTAAAATAATTTATTTGTGAAGCAAATTATTTAGCTTACCTTGTGAACAACATTGTCTACATTTAACACTCAACATTTGTTAACATTTATCTTTAAGTACGAGTTAAATTCAAAAACGTATTCTACTTCTAAACTCTCCGCTTTAGCTAAACAATGATTGTTTTCTGATTCGTTGTTTTGGGGAAAATGATATAGAGGTTAAGGTGAAAGTAGGAGAAAACTGTCTAGAGTGCGACAAAGGATTCTTTAGAACAAAGAAGTATACCCACCGATAGCTCAGTTGGTAGAGCGGAGGACTGTAGAGTAGAAGCTGAAAACCTTAGGTCCCTAGTTCGAGTTCGGGTCGGTGGAGCTAATTTTATATATATACTCGAATTTTTTTAATTTGTTGTCATCTCAGCGACCCCTAAAATACTTTGTTTCGGAAGCAAAATATTTAGTTTACGTTGTTAACATCAACGTCTACATTTAACAATTAACATTTGTTTATATTTATCGTTAAGTACGAATTGACCTTTCTGATGCTTAACTGATTTTTAACGTAGTCTGATGCTTAACTCTCCCCTTTAGCTAAACAATGACCTTTTTTGCTTCGCTTCGTTGTTTTGGGGGAAATGATATGCAGGTCAAAGTGACAGTCGGGGAAACCGTCTAGAGTGCGGCAAAAGATAACTTAAAACAAAAAAGTATACCCACCGATAGCTGAGTTGGTAGAGCGGAGGACTGTAGAGTTGAAGCTGAAATCCTTAGGTTCCTGGTTCAAGTCTGGTTTGGTGGAGCTAATTTTATATATCTACTTTGGTTTTTTAAGTTTTTTGTCTGTTCGTGGACCCCTAAAATAATTTGTTTCGGAAGCAAATTATTTAGTTCACTTTGTTAGCCTCAATGTCTACATTTAACACTCAACATTTGTTAATATTTATCTTTAAATACGAACTAAATTCCAAAACGTAGTCTGATGCTTAACTCTCCCCTTAAGCTAAACAATGACCTTTTTTGCTTCGCTTCGTTGTTTTGGGGGAAATGATATGGAGGTCAAAGTGACAGTAGGGGAAACTGTCCAGAGTGCGGGAAAAGGTATTTTAAAACAAAGAGGTAAGCTCACCGATAGCTCAGTTGGTAGAGCGGACGACTGTAAAGTTGAAGCTGAAATCCTTAGGTTCCTGGTTCAAGTCCGCGTAGGTGGAGCAAAATTTATAAATCTACTTTGGTTTTTTAAATAAGTTGTATTCTCGTGGACCCCTAAAATAATTTGTTTCGGAAGCAAATTATTTAGCTTACCTTGTGAACAACTTTGTCTACATTTTTAAGTACCAGTTAAATTCAAAAACATAGTCTGATGCTAAACTCCACGTTAGCTAAACAATGATTCTTTTTTGCTGCGTTTTTTAGTGAATAATGGTATGGAGGTTAAAGTGACAGTAGGGGAAAACTGTCTAGAGGGCGGCAAAAGAAAACATAGAACAAAGAGGTATACGCAACGATAGCTCAGTTGGAAGAGCGGAGGACTGTAGAGTTGAAGCTGAAATCCTTAGGTCCCTGAATCGAGTCCGGGTCGGTGGGGCTTATTTTATATATCTACTTTATCTTTTGAAACTTGTTGTCTTCTCATGGACCCCTAAAACAATTTGTTTCGGAACCAAAATATTTAGTTTACGTTGTTAACATCAACGTCTACAATTAAAAATTAACAATTGTTTATATTTATCTTTAAGTACGAATTGACCTGTCTGATACTTAACACTGATGCTTAACGTAGTCTGATGCTTAACTCTCCCCTTTAGCTAAAAATGACCATTTTGATTCGCTTCGTTGTTTTGGGGGAAAGGATATGCAGGTCAAAGTGACAGTTGGGGAAACTGTCAAGAGTGCGGCAAAAGATAGCTTAAAACAAAGAAGTATACCCACCGATAGCTTAGTTGGTAGAGCGGAAGACTGTGGAGTTTAAGCTGAAATCCTTAAGTCCGAGTCAGTGAAGCTAATTTTATATTTCAACTTTGGTTTTTTAAATTTGTTGTATTCTCGTGGACCCCTAAACTAATTTGTTTTGGAAGCAAATTATTTAGCTTACCTCGAGCACAAAATTGTCTACATTTACCACTCAACATTTGATAACATTTTTCTTTAAGTACGAGTTAAATTCAAAAACGTATTTTACTTCTAAACTCTCCGCTTTAGCTAAACAATGATTGTTTTTTGATTCGTTGTTTTGGGGAAAATGATATGGAGGTTAAAGTGACAGTAGGAGAAAACTGTACAGTGCGACAAAGGATAACTTAGAAAAAAGAAGTATAACCACCGATAGCGCAGTTGGTAGAGCGAACGACTGTAGAGTAGAAGCTGAAATCCTTAGGTCCCTAGTTCGAGTTCGGGTCGTTGCAGCTAATTTTATGTATCTACTCTGGTTTTTTTTAATTTGTCATCTCAGCGACCCTTAAAATAATTTTTGTTTCGGAAGCAAAGTGTTTAGTTTACCTTGTTAACCTCAATGTCGACATTTAACACTCAACATTTGTTAACAATTATCATTAAGTACGAGTTAAACTCAAAAACGTATTCTACCTCTAAACTCTCCGCTTTAGCTAAACAATGATTCTTTTTTGCTGCGTTGTTTTAGGAAATTTGATATGGAGGTCAAAAGGACAGTAGGGGGAAAACTGTCTAGAGTGAGACAAATGATAACTTAGAACAAAGAACAATACCCACCGATAGCTCAGTTGGTAGAGCGGAGGACTGTAGAGTTGAAGCTGAAATCCTTAGGTCCCTGGTTCGAGTTCGGGTCGGTGGAGCTAATTTTATATATCTAATTTGGTTTTTTAAATTTGTTGTCATCTCAGGGAACCCTAAAATAATTTGTTTTGGAAGCAAAGTATTTAGTTTACCTTGTTAACCTCAATGTCTACATTTAACACCCAACATTTATTAACATGTATCTTTAAGTACGAGTTAAATTCGAAAACGTATTCTGATGTTAAACTCTCCGCTTTAGCTAAACAATGATTAATTCTATCTGGGTTCTTTTAGGAAAAATGATATGGAGCTTAAAGTGACATGAGTAAAAAATTGTCTAGAGTGCTTGAAAAGATATCTTAGAACAAAGAGGTAAACCCATGATTGCTCAGTTGGTAGACCGGAGGAATGTAGAGATGAAGCTGAAATCTTTAGGTCCCTGGTTCCAGTTGGGGTCGGTGGAGCTAATTTTATATATCTACTTTGGTTTTTTAGATTTGTTGTCTTTTTGTGGACCCCTAAAATAATTTGTTTCGAAAGCAAAATATTTAGTTCACCTTGTTAACCTCAATGTCTACATTTAACACTCAACATTTATTAACATGTATTTTTAAGTACGAGTTAAAATGAAAAACGTATTCTACTTCTTAACTCTCCGCTTTAGCTAAACAATGATTCTATTATGATTCGTTGCTTTGGGGAAAATGATATGGAGGTTGAAGTGACAGTAGGAGAAAACTGTCTAGAGTGGGACAAAGGATAACTTAGAACAAAGAAGTATACCCACCGATAGCTCAGTCGGTAGAGCGGAAGACTGTAGAGTTGACGCTGAAATCCTTAGATCCCTGGTTCGAGTCCGGGTCGGTGGAGCTAATTTTATATATATATATATATACTTTTGTTTTTTAAAATTTGTTGTCATCTCAGGGAACCCTAAAATAATTTGTTTCGGAAGCGAAGTATTTAGTTTACATTGTTAACCTCAATTTCTACATTTAAAACACTACATTTGTTAACATTTATCTTTCTTTAAGTACGAGTGAAATTCAAAAACGTATTCTACTTCTTAACTCTCCGCTTTAGCTAAACAATGATTCTTTTTTGATTCGTTGCTTTGGGGAAAATGATATGGAGGTTGAAGTGAAAGTAGGAGAAAACTGTCTAGAGTGCGACAAAGGATAACTTAGAACAAAGAAGTATACCCACCAATAGCTCAGTTGGTAGAGCGGAATGTTGTAGAGTAGAAGTTGAAATAGTTAGGTCCCTCGTTCGAGTCCGGGTCGGTGCAGTTAATTTTATATATCTACCTAGGTTTTTTTAGTTTTTTGTCATCTCAGGGACCCCTAAAATAATTTGTTTCGGAAGCAAATTGTTTAGTTTACCTTGTTAACCTCAATGTCTACATTTAACACTTAACATTTTTTAACAATTATCTAGGGGTCGGTGGAGTTAATTTTATATATCTACTTAGGTTTTTTTAGTTTTTTGTCATCTCAGGGACCCCTAAAATAATTTGTTTCGGAAGCAAATTGTTTAGTTTACCTTGTTAACCTCAATGTCTACATTTAACACTTAACATTTTTTAACAATTATCTTTAAGTACAAGTTAAATTCAAAAACGTTTTCTGATGCCAAATTCTCCAATTTAGCTAATCAATGATTATTTATATCTGGGTTCTTTTAGGAAAAATGATATGGAGCTTAAAATGACATGAGTAGAAAATTGTCTAGAGTGCTCCAGAAGATATCTTAGAACAAAGAGGAAAACACACCGATAGCTCAGTTGGTAGACCGGAGGAATGAAGAGTTGAACCTAAAATCCTTAGGTCCCTGGTTCGAGTCCGGGTCGGTGGAGCTAATTTTATGTATATACTTTTGTTTTTTAAAATTTGTTCTCATCTCGAGGAACCCTAAAATAATTTGTTTTGGAAGCGAAGTATTTAGTTTACCTTGTTAACCTCAATGTCTACATTTAAAACACTTCATTTGTTAACATTTATCTTTAAATACGAGTTAAATTCAGAAAACGTATTCTACTTCTTAACTCTCCGCTTTAGCTAAACAATGATTCTTTTTTGATTCGTTGCTTTGGGGAAAATGATATGGAGGTTGAAGTGACAGTAGGAGAAAACTGTCTAGAGTGCGACAAAGGATAACTTAGAACAAAGAAGTATACCCTCCGATAGCTCAGTTGGTAGAGCGGAAGACTGTAGAGTTGACGCTGAAATCCTTAGGTCCCTGGTTCGAGTCCGGGTCGGTGGAGCTAATTTTATATATATACTTTTGTTTTTTAAAATTTGTTGTCATCTCAGGGAACCCTAAAATAATTTCTTTTGGAAGCGAAGTATTTAGTTGACCTTGTTAACCTCAATGTCTACATTTAAAACACTACATTTGTTAACATTTATCTTTAAGTACGAGTTAAATTCCAAAACGTATTCTACTTCTTAACTCTCCGCTTTAGCTAAACAATGATTCTTTTTTGATTCGTTGCTTTGGGGAAAATGATATGGAGGTTGAAGTGACAGTAGGAGAAAACTGTCTAGAGTGCGACAAAGGATAACTTAGAACAAAGAAGTATACCCACCAATAGCTCAGTTGGTAGAGCGGAAGACTGTAGTGTTGACGCTGAAAGCCTTAGGTCCCTGGTTCGAGTCCGGGTCGGTGGAGCTAATTTTATATATCTACTTAGGTTTTATTAAATTTGTTGTCATCTCAGGGACCCCTAAAATAATTTGTTTTGGAAGCAAAATTGTTTAGTTTACCTTGTTAACCTCAATGTCTACATTTAACACTCAACACTTGTTAACAATTATCTTTAAGTACAAGTTAAATTCAAAAACGTATTCTGATGCTAAACTCTCCAATTTAGCTAAACAATGATTCTTTTTTGCTGCGTTTAGGGAAAAATGATATGGAGGTTAAAGTGACAGTAGGGGAAAACTGTCTAGAGGGCGGCAAAAGAAAACATAGAACAAAGGGGTATACGCACCAATAGCTCAGTTGGTAGAGCGGAGGACTGTAGAGTTGAAGCTGAAATCTTTAGGTCCCTGAATCAAGTCAGGGTCAGTGGGGCTAATTTTATATATCTACTTTGGCTTTTTAAACTTGTTGTTTTCTAATGGATCCCTAAAATAATTTGCTTCGGAAGATAAATATTAGGTTTACCTTGCTAACATCAAAGTCTACATTTAACACTCAACAATTGTGAACATTTTTCTTCAAGTACGAGTTAAATTCAAAAAAGCGTAGTCTGATGCTTAGCTCTGCGCTTTAGCTTAATAATGATTCTTTTTTGCTTCATTGTTTTGGGAAAAAAGATATGGATGTTAAAGTCACAG
Organism: Convolutriloba macropyga; assembly: GCF_964194025.1. Lineage (NCBI taxonomy): Eukaryota > Metazoa > Xenacoelomorpha > Acoela > Convolutidae > Convolutriloba > Convolutriloba macropyga. Next base: position 1,478,394 of record NC_134478.1, on the reverse strand, counting down.
AAAGTGAAATTGTCTAGAGCGAGGAAAATATAACTTAGATCAAAGAGGTGCATCCAACGATAGCTCAGTTGGTACAGCGGACGACTTTAGAGCCAAAGCTGATATCCTCAGGTCACTGGTTTGAGTCCTTTCGGCGAAGCAACGTTTACATAGCTACTTTTCTGTATCTTGCTTTTTCCTCATGGATCCTTAATATAATCTGTTTGGGAATCAAAAGATTTATTTTACCTTTTTAACATCAGCGTCTATAATTAACACTCGACATTTGTTATCATTTATCATTTAGTGTGTATTAAAATTGAAAAGAACATTAGACAGATAATAAATCCATGCCTTAGCTTTAGAAAAAATTTTTTGCTTCGTTGTTTTGGAAAAAGATGTAATTTTAAGGTGGCTAAAGTAAGATTAGGAAACAATAGGCTAAAGTGCGCAGCAAAAGAACTTAGAGCTAAAAAGTGCATCCACCGATAGTTTAGTTGTTAGAGCGGAGGACTGTAGAATTGAAGCTGAAATCCTTGGGTCCCTGGTTCGAGTCCGGGAAGTATTAGTTTACCTTGTTAACCTCAATGTCTACATTTAACACTCAACATTTATTAACATGTATCTTTAAGTGAGAGTTAAAATCAAAAACGTATTCTACTTCTTAACTCTCCGCTTTAGCTAAACAATGATTCTTTTTTGATTCGTTGCTTTGGGGAAAATGATATGGAGGTTGAAGTGACAGTAGGGGGAAAACTGTCTAGAGTGAGACAAAAAATAACTTAGAACAAAGAAGAATACCCACCGATAGATCAGTTGGTAGAGCAGAGGACTGTAGAGTTGAAGCTGAAATCCTTGGGTCCCTGGTTCAAGTCCGGGTCAGTGGAGCTAATTTTACATATCTCCTTTCGTTTTTTTAAATTTGTTTCCTTCTCGTGGACCCCTAAAATAATTTGTTCCGGAAGCAAAATATTTAGTTTACGTTGTTAACATCAACGTCTACAATTAACAATTAAAATTTGTTAATTTTTATCTCTAAGTACAAACTAAATGCCAAAACGTAGTCTGATGCTTAACTCTCCCCTATAGCTAAACAATGACCTTTTTTGCTTCGCTTCCTTGTTTTGGGGGAAATGATATGCAGGTCAAAGTGACAGTAGGGGAAACTGTCTAGAGTGCGCCGAAAGATAACTTAAAACAAAGAAGTTTACCCACCGATAGCGCAGTTGGAAGAGCGGAGGACTGTAGAGTTGAAGCTGAAATCCTTAGTTCCATGGTTCAAGTCCGGGTCGGTGGAGCTAATTTTATATTTCAACTTTGGTTTTTTAAATATGTTGAGTTCTCGTGGACCCCTAAAGCAATTTGTTTCGGAAGCAAAATATTTATTTTACGTTGTTAACATCAACGTCTACAATTAACAATTAACATTTGTTTAAATTTATCTTTAAGTACGAAATGACCTGTCTGATGCTTAACTGATTCTTAACGTAGTCTGATGTTTAACTCTCCCCTTTAGCTAAACAATGACCTTTTTTGCTTCGCTTCGTTGTTTTGGGAGAAATGATATGGAGGTCAAAGTGACAGTAGGGGAAACTGTCTAGAGTGCGGCGAAAGATAACTTAAAACAAAGAAGTTTACCCACCGATAGCGCAGTTGGAAGAGCGGAGGACTGTAGAGTTGAAGCTGAAATCCTTAGGTCCATGGTTCAAGTCCGGGTCGGTGGAGCTAATTTTATATTTCAACTTTGGTTTTTTGAATATGTTGAGTTCTCGTGGACCCCTAAAGCAATTTGTTTCGGAAGCAAAATATTTATTTTACGTTGTTAACATCAACGTCTACAATTAACAATTAACATTGGTTAACATTTAACTTTAAGTACGAGTTGAATTCAAAAACCTAGTCTGATGCTAAACTCTCCCCTTTAGCTAAACAATGACCTTTTTGCTTTGTTGTTTTGGGGGAAAAGATCTGGAGGTCAAAGTGACAGAAGGGGAAAACTGTCTAGAGCGCGGCAAAAGATAACTCAGAACAGAGACGTAAACCCACCGATAGCTCAGTTGGCAGAGCGGAGGACTGTAGATTTGAAGCTGAAGGCCTTAGTAGGTACAAGGTACGATGCCAGGTCGTTGGAGCTAATTTTTATATCTACTTTGCTTTTATTTAGTTTGTCTTCTCTTGAATCCTTAATATAATTTGTTTCGGAAGCAAGCTAATTAGTTTACCTCGTTAATATTATTGTCTTCATTTAACAGTCAACATTTGTGAACATTCATCTTTAAGTATGAGTTTAAATTCAAATAAAAGCCTAGTCTGATTCTTAACTTTCGGCTTCAGCAAAAAAACTGATTCATTTTTGCTTCGTTGTTTTGGAAAAAAAACGATATGGAATTTAAAGTGAGAGAAATGGAAAACTCTCTAGAGTGCGGGAAAAGATAACTTAGAACAAAGAAGTGCATCCACCGATAGGTCAGTTGGTTTAGCGGAGGCCTGTAGAGTTGCAGCTAAAATCCTTAGGTACGAGGTTCGATTCCGGGATGTTGGAGCGAATTTTTATAGCAGCTTTGCTTTTTTTAAATTTTATTCTCATGAATCCTTAATATAATTTGTTTCGGAAGCAAGCTATTTGGTTCACCTCGTTAATATTAATGTCTACATTTAACAGTCAACATTTTTTAACATTTATCTTTAAGTATGAGTTAAAATTCAAAAAAATCTAGATGCTAAACTTTCCGCTTCAGCTAAAAACTGATTCTTTTCTGCTCCGTTGTTTTGGAAAAAATGATATGGAGTTTAAAGTGACAGTAGGAGAAAATTGTCTAGAGTGCACCAAAAGATTACTTAAAACAAAGAAGTTTACCCACCGATAGGTCAGTTGGTATAGCGGAGGACTGTGGATTCGAAAATGATATCATCAGGTCACTGGTTTGAGTCCTTTTTGGGGGGTGGGGGCAACGTTTATTTAGCTACTTTTTTGTAATGTGCTCTTTCCTCAAAGATCCTTAATATAATCTGTTTGGGAAACAAAAAAACTAGTTTACCTTGTTAACACAGGCGTCTATAATTAACACTCAATATTAGTTAACATTTATCATTCATGTGTTAAAATTGAAAAAAACCGGAGTCTGATGCTAACTCACTGCCTTAGCTACATAAAATTTCTTTGGCTTGGTTGTACTGGGAAAAGGTGTAATGTTCGGTGGCTCAGGTAAGATTAGGTGAAAAACAGGCTAACGTGCGCGGAAAAAAAATTAGAGCTGAGTAGTGCATCCACCAATAGCTCTCGTAAATTTGTTGTCATCTCATGGACCCTTAAAATATTTTGTTTCGGAAGCGAAAAATTTAGTTTACCTTGTTAACCTCAATGTCTACGTTAAACACTCAACATTTGTTAACATTTATCTTTATGTACGAGTTAAATTCAAAAACCTATTCTGATACTGAACTCTCCGCTTTAGCTAAATAATGATTCTTTCTGCTTCATTGTTTTGGGGAAAATGATATGGAGGTTAAAGTGACAGTATTGTAAAACTGTTAGAGCAAAAGACAAAGAGTGAAAGCTGATATGTATAGATCCATGGTTCAAATCTGAGTCAGTTGACCCACTCTTATTCAGCTATTTTACCTTTGTAGTTTGTTGTCGTCTTACGGAAGCTTTGTGTTATTGGGAATGGAAACAAAACATTTCGTTCATTTTGTTTAACAAGTCTACAATTAACATTTAACTTTTAATTTTTTAATTTAATTTTAGTTAACAAATAGCGTCGGTTAACATTTGAAAGAATCAGACTCCGATGCCAACTTTATTTAGCTAATTTGTTTTTGTGATTTGTGTTCTTTAACTTGATTTGGAAAAAAATATATTTAATTTTTTTTTATTTGGAAAAAAAATAAATTTAATTTATCTTGTTAACATCAATGTCTACATTTAACACTCAATCTTTTTTAACATTTATCATTTGTTAATATTTAACATTCAGCATATTTTAACAATCAAAAGAGCCAGAAACTACTGTACTGATACGTAATGTCCAATTCAGCCACCCGAAGATTTTATTTTACCTCGTTGTTTCAAACAACAAGTGTCCTTATGTTGGAAAAAGATAACGATAGGAGTAAAACTGGCTGGAGCGCACAGAAAATAATCTAAGTGTCAATTGGTTTGGAAAGAAAAGGTTTGGTTTTACTTGCTAACATCAATGTTTACGTTTATTGCTTAACATTTGGTTACCTTTATCATTTGCTAACATTTGTTAGCATTTAACAATCACGATTTGCAAAAATTTAAGAAGCAGAATCTGATGATAACTTTTGGATTAAGCTACACAATGATTCCCGTTTGTTTCGTTGTTTTGGACGATGAGTTACTTTAAGTTGGTTTAATTAACATAATGAAAAAAAAACGGCTGGTGTGCGACTAAAACGCCCTGAGCACGAATAGCAGCATCCACCAAGAGCTCATGTTGACGAGAAGACTATATAGTCAGTTGCTAACTCTCAGATGTATCTAAACAATGATTTGCTTTATTGTTATGATGAGTAAAAGCAACGGTATGAAAAAAAAAGATTCCAGTGCGCACAATTAGGACAATTAGCCGCATCCGCCAATAGCTTAGGTCATAGAGCGGAGAACTGTGGAGTGCAAAATGAGGTCCTTCGGACCCTTCATCGAGATTACGTCGATGGGGCAATCTGTTCTTAGTAACTATTTTTTAATTTGTTGTCTTGTAATGGGAGCTTTATGTCATTGGGTATGTATAAAAAATTTTGGTATATCTTGTCAACGTCAAGGTCCACCATTTAACGGAACCACCTATTATGATAATACTTTCTGATTTGTCGACACAAAGCACCAATTTTGCTTCGTAGTTTTCAAAATTGAGTGTTGGTTTGGTAGGTAAAATAAGCGGGAGAAATAGACTTGGCTGAACTATGAACAAAGAATTCAGGGCACACAGTGGCATCCGTCGATGGCTCATTTTGTACAGTTGCGGAGTGTAGAGTGCAAGCTGAGATCCTTAGGTCCCTGCATTTAATCTGGGTCGGTGTAGCTATTTCTATTTAAGTTTCTTTCTTTAAATTTGTCTTCTCGTGGAAGCTTTATTTCATTGGGTTTGGAAACAGAATATTTGGTTTATCTTTTTAACATAAATGACAACTATTTTACAGAACCACCCCGTCCGATGCTAACTTCCCATTTTAGCAAACCATGGTTTCATCTTTCTTTCGTAAAATCCAAAAAAGTTTGTTACGGTCGGTAAATTTAAAATTACGGCCACAAATATACTTGACTGGCAAGCTGATAAAAACTTAGAACACGTAGTTGCATCCACTGATAGATTAGTTTGTAGAGTTGAGTATTATGGAGTGCAATCTCGGATCCCTAGGTCACTGGTTAGAGCATCAGTCGGTGGAACTACTTCTATTCACCTGTTCTGCTTTTGTAGTCTCTTGTCTTTCATGGAAATTTTAAGTCTTTGAGTTTGGAAACAAAATAGTTGATTTCAGTTGTTGACACCAACGTCTACCAGTTAAAAGTGCCGCTGATTCTGATGCAAAGTCTCCAATTAGCCACACAAAGCTTCATTTTTAATTCATAATTGTTGTTATGGCGAAAAGTGTTGTTATGGCGAAAAAAAATTAATGTTCAAAACAGACGTGGCTAGAGTTCCCAAAAAGAAATTCGGGCCACAAATTACTTTCACCGATAGCTCAGTTGATAGAGCGCAGGATCCGCTGGTGAAGGCTAAGAAGCGTATGTCCCTGGTTCAAGTCTCAGTCGTTGGAGCTACTTCGTTTTTCTAATTTGTTGGTTTCTCATAAAACCATTTTGTGTCAGAATTATTTCAAAAGGCAGCTTCGTCAGTTTTGTGCCTTAGTTCTGGTCACTGGAGTAAATTAATATTTTAAATTCATGCAGCTGCCCTTTGGCTGAAGGCTCAGGTATTTAGTCATCAGACCTTTAGAGGAATGAATTCCAAGCCATGAAGACCAGAGCATCGGTAAGAAGACCGTCAGGGGTCCAGCTCTTTGAGGAGTTGAGTCCCGTGAGCCTCAAGTCTCCTTAAAACCGTCTTTCGGGACATAGCAGAGCATGTGTTGTCTGGACCAAACATGCAGTGGCCACTCTTTATCTTTTAGCTCTGCGATCACAGTTGCAACACTACTTTGTGATTTTATTTCTGTGAATATCACTACATCTTGTCTGGACCATACACAGTATTTCCTACTAGAAGACTTTCATTTCAGATACTAATAGTGCGCAGGGATCACACACAGTTTTCTCATTCACTACTCATCAACTTTCAGTGAATACAGTGTAGCAATCGTCTCAAGCTCCCTCACATCACAACCAAACTAGCCCAGCGTTCGTTGCCAACTAACAAGGGTTTCTGGTTAGGATTTGCAAGAGACAATAATTGGAGTCTAGCCAGGTCATTTTTAAACAATAAAAACCTAATTTACTAGTCTCGATTTTACTTTCGTTACTTTTTTGACCTTCGAATTAGTTAACTTTGACCATTTTTCAATCATTGGAGAAATTTCCAACAGGTAGAAGTCGGCGAGACATGACTAAAAAAGCCACTTTTGTCAACAGGGTCCCGCCAACAACCACTTTTGCTCCCTTCTTTCAAAAGCGCTATTCCAAGCTCTGCCTCAATTCCTTCATCTCAGGCTCTTGCTTTCGCTGATGAGTATCGGACTGGCAGGAATTCACAGCAAATTTTTTTTTTGAGTCCGAATTGGTTTACTTAAGGTACGCTCCTCTGACTATCCGCTTAGCTAACTTCCACTAAGAGCTAGCGGTAGTTACCCGGGGCACCACATGGAGGTTACGGATCACGTCCAGACCCTGGGTTACAAACCCTCCTCAAAAGGTTTTCGTCTCAGCAATGTGCTTTCATATCCCCCTTAATGGGCTTTTACAAAACTTTTAAAACTTTTTACACTTACACCGAAGGCGCATAAGCTACGCGTACGTAGTAGCGTATAATATAAGGGATCTTTTCCGTTTGTGTGGCCACCCCCTCCCCCCCCCCCCCGTGCGTGCCATATTTTTGCATAATCATTTACTATGAATAATGACACGTGCTCTGTAAATGGAGGTGCAAAACGTACTGGGCGGGCACAAATGGAAAAGATTGAATATAAGAATACATAAGTTTAAATGGGATCTTAGACGCCACAGAGGTGCTTAATATATACTATATAACTTTATCCAAAATTACGTACCGCTTGTAGGGCACTATGTTCGGCAATGTGGATCTTTTCCGTTTGTGCCCCCCCCCCCCCAGTACGTTATGCACCCCCCAGTTACAGAGCACGTGCCATTACATAGTAAATCACTATGTAAAAATATTGCACGTGCGTCTGGGGGGTGCAAATAATATGCGCCCACTAAGCTGGGGGGGGGGGGGCACAAACGGAAAAGATCCGGCAATGTTGTTCAGTTTCATTTCCGGTTGTGCTAGATCCGATCCAGAATCCGTCACAGGCACCATAGTTCACAAAACTACGTGACCTCATCAATATCTTTGGAATTGGCCAGGTGAAAGTTTATAAACTAACATCACGCATCTATTGCCTCTATTCTCTCCTTGTGGTGTAGCTTTTTGTATATTAACATAATAAGTTGCCTAAACAATAAACATGGAATCAATTCTATTTTACAAAGACATGCCAACTACGATGGCGCCCGGTAAAAAGTTATACCATGCTGAATGACTTAAATATAATAATGTCAACCACCGATAGCTCAGTTGGTAGAGCGGAGGACTGTAGAGTGAATACTGAGATCCTTAGGTCCCTGGTTCGAGTCCGGGTCGGTGGAACGCAATCTTTTTTCTGCACTCTCAAAATTACGTTTACTGTTTGCAGTAACATAACTTTGTTTTTTAAACTAACTGATTGGTTCAAAAGATGAAAATCACATTTATGACAATTTTGCAGGAAAATCCGAAAAAATAATATAGCCGATAGAGGTCATTTACATATAACCAACCAATCACTTCGAAAATGAGAACGTGTTGAGTTGACAAACGAACTTATTTAGTAACCCTTTTGTGCGATCTTTTCCATCACCTCTGTCATCACCTGACATATATAGCCGGCCGTATACATCCATATATGCACCTTGCTCTTAAAAGAACTCGTAAAATAGTATATACAGCAATATTATTTAATGTGCGGTGTGCATAAAAGCGACTGGGTCAGCAGAAAAGATCCGAATATTTTATACACCCCCAGGCGCACGTGCTCATTTTTACATAGTAATGTGCTATATAACAACACTCAAATTGTAACTGGGAGCGTAAAAACACGGGGGGGGGGGGCAAAATAGATCCCACAATTTGAAAAATTTGTAGCTTTCGAGATGTGAGCTTCAACAAAATCTATCAAGTCAAACAGAGTTGACCTAGACTGCAGTTAATTCCCATATCCAGGATATATTACCCCAAAAAGAAGAAAATACGCAATTAAAACATATTTGCAAATTGTGGCAATCAATTCAGTTATACCTCAATTTGCAAAAAAACTATTCAAATGTGCCAACTTGGCCAAAAAAAACTGTTGAATAAAAAAAAAACAATTCGGCTTGACATAGAAATAAAGGATCTATTCTGTTTCGGGCCCCCAGCTTAGTAAGCATAATCTTTTATGACTCCAAGGCGCACGTGCTATTTTATTACATAGTAACGTGCTATATAACAACATATAATTTGTAACTGGGGGGCATAAAACACACTGGGGGGCCGGAACAGAATAGCTCCGAATTAAATCAGCAGATGCTGACCGGATTAACAGAAACATTAATTGTGGAGAATGAAAAAAATTCTACAAATTTTCTGGATCTTGAACTATCAAAATCATTCAAAATTTTCCTCCAAAAAATAGAGTGTTTCAATTTTTATAAGTACTCCACGTTGCTCGTTTACAGTATTATTCTGAACAATAAACCTGAGTGCTAAAAAAATGGGTGCGTTTTTGAAAACATGATTCTCAACGATGGTGTTCCTCAGGGTCCAATCTTAGAAATTTTAACAATTATTTTTAAGTAGATGGTTTTTCAGAGAATAACAGGTTTCAGGGACGATTGGTAGATAATACTAGTAATTAATGCCAATATGAGTCACATGACAAACATTTAATTCCTTATTTTTAATTCCGTATCCGTAATTGTTTCATTTTCCCTGATTATGAGTACCGTGTTTAATTGCTCTTGAACGCAGTTCATAGCAATTATTTTAAACGTTTTGGTCTTTTTTAATGCAATTTTTTTGCTTGACAATTTTGCGCTTTCCTTCTAGAGCATTCTTGGACTTCTCTACTGACCTTTTTCACAATTTCGTTCTTCATTTTTGAGTGATCTCTATTCTTTTCACTCTTGTTGCTAATATAAACTTGGTTGAAGCAAAGCTATAGGAGGGGCCAAATAGCACAGTCGGAAGTGCATATGGTTATAAAACGCGAGGGAAATGCTTTTGCACCCACCTGTCGTTCCAGAGCATTTCATTTAACATTAGTTGGTTTATGTTTGTTTCCTGCATTTCCAACAATTCTGAAGATTGCTTGTTGGTTCTTCAGATTCTTCGCCCATCATTTCTTCGGTCTTATCTATTCCATCGTTTATTGTCGGTAATTGGGTTTTCTCTCGTGATTTGTTGCTTGTTTTGAGCTTCTATAACGAGATTTTCTCAGTTCCTAATCACTGTGGTAGTCAAGACAAGAATGTCGGTTCTCGATAAGAGAGTGATGAAAACAAACTTGGATTATCAAAGCAACGTAACAATTATGATCAGTCAGTCTATCATGGTTAACACAAGTAAATGTCTTTGAGTTCGGCAAAGTATGTGTAAGATTTTTTTTGAAACATGTAAATTACTCAGAATATAACCCTAAGGTTATATATCTACATGCTTTGAAACGTTAAATAAATCAATTAGCATTGTTATTAATATAATGATCTTCAAATTGTGGCTGTTCGTTCTCATAGGTAAAAATAGTAAAAATAGGCTCCTTTTTGTCTATTAACGGGTACTTTCTTGTATTGATCGAGCAAAAACGAGAAATTTTGTTTTGTTTATTGTTTTGTTTATTTTATTATGTATGGCATTCAGGATACACAGAAGATTGAGCGCTGTTTTGGTTTATGGTGATTTGGACTGCGTCATCGCTATCCTGATCATCACAATCGGAAGAATTGGACTCAGACAACAAACCAGCTTTGAGGAAGTTCTCATACGGCGTTCACAAGTAGCTAAGCTGATTCTGATACAAATGAGTGAGTTCGGCAAGTTAAAATATTGAATATCAACTTAGATAAAGCAAAATCAATTGATAAAAGTAACTCAAAAATGCAAGTAGGCCCAACAAAAACAAGTAGGCCCAACAAAAACAAAAATGCAAGTAGGCCCAACAAAAAAAGACCCGTATGACAACCAGCAACAACCAAAAAGTTTTTTTTGAGAGTAGAGAAGGTCTCACCGTCTCTCGCAGTTTGCCCCAAAACCGGTGGCAAAAAAGTTTCTGCGGCCAGAAGCTAGAAATCGAGATGCTATGAAATTGTGAAAGAAATTTGTTCAATTAGATCATTCGATTAGACCCAGCCTATAAAGTTTTAATATCGTCGCTTTAAGCATGTGGATAGTATTTACCATACTTGTCTTGCAGTCAGGATACACATTAACTTTAGTAAGTGAAAAATATCCAGCCAAAAACTGGCCTTCAATGTGTTTTAGCTCTTGAATTTAAAAAAATGATTTTTATCAAACCAACTTTTTTCTTCCGGGTCGAGGTTTTTACCCAAAAACCCGGAAAAGAGTGCAAAGAGTGTAAAAATAAAAAATCCCCCCCCCCATTTCTCCGCTTAATTAAGGGTGGAAGAGTGGAATTGAAAGTGTGGAATTTTAAAAATTAAGAGTGGAAAGAGTGGAAAAATAATTATTTACACTGTTAAAAATTACACTTTTTTTTACACTCAGCTGCACCATTTTACAAACGATTAATTGTCATGATCCATTCTGTCTATAATGCCTGTCCTACTTTTACAGCTGGAAGATCTTTCCTCAATCCCAAAGAAAATGAGAGCCTAGTGCACTTTTGGTTTTTTTAAACTACTTTGGGATCACCGTTTCTCTGCGTGTTTATAATTTAGGGATTCACGAGGAATTCATCAATTTCAATCAGTGAAATTGAAAACGCAAACAACGCAGCCAATGAAAATTACATTTGTGTATTTCTTTGATCTATAATAATAATAAACTGTTTTCGAGTAGAATGGATATTTGTTTGTAACACATATGGTATAAATCATGTAACATAATATGAAATCTACTCGACAGGTCATCAATAGGTCCAAGAGGTCCTAGTCACGTGATGGCCAGTCCTCAAGTGATGACCAGTATCTGTACATGAATGCGTATGAAAATGAATCGATAAATTATTAACAAAGCGAATTATTGAAAATATAACGGTCATGTCAATAACGATCTACATTTGACCTAAACATCGCTAAATTATTACTTTTTGGAGATTTGGAGTCACAATTTTGGAGTCACAATTTTGGAGATTTCTGCAACCTGACAGTATCCTAAAGTTGGCTTTCAATCCATTTGTACCAATCTTGTTGACAATGTGGGTGGGGGGGGGGGGTAATGACTAAAATAAAAACCGGCTAAATATTTCTGGAGCGAGAGAGGAGGGCACCAAAAAGGTTGGAATCAATTTCACAAGATCTTTTGATTTCGATCAAAATCTAGAATTATATTCAGTGCCATTTTTTCCTTCCGCATGAAAACATGCGATTTATTGCCATTAAAAATAAACCGCCAGTAAGCCGTTTTAATAAAATTGAAGCATGTAGTATTAAAAAAACTACAACAGACAAATCTCAGGACATTGTTATGCAAGCATGTCTGTCTTATAAAAATGTCCTCCGCTGTTGCCGATTTTCTGTTTGAGTAATGACAGTTTCAACTGCAGCCTTCACAAACGAGTCTGCATGTACTGTACAAACAGCCAGCCAGACAAAAATGACTCGAAAGCATGAACAAAATGAGCAAAATTGATGCTCACAAACCGTGATTAATCAAGCGTCAATTTCACCTTTTAAATTAATCTTAAAGTCAGCTTCACGACAATTTTTCAGTTGAAGAGTTGGTCAAGATCTAAATTTTCAGCTCGCATAGAGGTTAGCAACAGACGTACTACTATGTTTATTTAATAACTAGAGGAGGATTTATTTTGCAGATTTGAACTTACAAAACTCGCTCTTTATTTTTCGTTTTTAAACTGTTCGGTTTATCTCATTAAAGACCTCCTGCGTAAGACATTTAATTGAGTGCTAGTTGATTAAAACTAAATTGAGCAGTTAATAATTTGCGAAGAAAGTCTGTCATCAAAACTACGTCTATGTCTGTAACTGGAGTAAAGAATTTAACAGTTGAAGTACAACAAGACCGAAGTCAAACTGTGCCAATCGGATCAATTAAAGGACAGCCAAAATTTTGCATTAATCACAATTGACAACTAAAAAGAGAGCGCTTAAACAACGAAAAATAATAGGTAACCAACCCGGGTCGAAATGTGAGCGGGTGTAAGCGGAAAAATTTGTAAGAGATGAGCTGAATGCGCTGAAATTTTGTAAGAAATATGCTGAATGTGCTGATAGTTTCGTTTTAGGTGCTGAATGTGCTTAATAAAAATATTTTCAGCTCTTGTCAACGCAATTCCTACATATTCTCAGCACATTTTTCAGCACCTCTCTTACAAAAATTCAGCACTTCCGAAGATCCAAAATTCAGCACTTTCAACACATTTCTTACAAAAATTCAGCACATTTTTCAACACATTCCTTACATAAATTCAACACTTCAAAGTTCAGCACAATTCTTACATGATTTTAGCACTTCAAAAAAGAGATTTTTTCAGCACTTGCTGGGTCCACTGAACGTGCACGTAGTGATCGTGAAGATAAATCATTGTTTCGGAAAATTTGGTCACTTCAATGATGATTCCGCTTGCATTCCTTGTTTTGTCCTCTGGTCAAGAACTGGATTCCAAGATCCAAATGCAAGGGTCTGTAACGGCGAAACAATAAAAGTACCTAAAATATACTAATAAAAATATGCTAAAATACCTAAAATATGCTTATCAACGGCGAAATGAAAGTATGGCTCCTTGTGCGTTTGGCAGAAAGCAGGATGTGGCGTGCACACACATGAACTACCCCATGAACTATGATACATATGATCAAGTCACCCAATGATACCTTATGAACTATGAACTACCCTATGAACTATGAACTACTCTATGAACTAAGATACATATGATCAAGTCATCCAATGATACCTTATGAACTATGAACTACCCTATGAACTATGAACTACCCTATGAACTATGAACTACCCTATGAACTATGAACTACCCTATGAACTATGAACTACTCTATGAACTAAGATACATATGATCAAGTCACCCAATGATACCTTATGAACTATGAACTACCCTATGAACTATGAACTACTCTATGAACTAAGATACATATGATCAAGTCATCCAATGATACCTTATGAACTATGAACTACCCTATGAACTACCCTATGACCTATGAACTACTTTATGAACTATGATACCTATGATCAAGTCATCCAATGATACCTTACGAACTATGAACTACCCTATGAACTATGAACTACCCCATGAACTATGAACTACTCTATGAACTATGATACATATGATCAAGTCATCCAATGATACCTTATGAACTATGAACTACCCTATGAACTATGAACTACCCTACGAACTATGATACATATGGGCATACTTGTAAATAGTCCATTACGCATTTCTTTCATTTTGACGGTTTTACCACATTGCCTTTCACTACCTACTTGAGATCAATCAATCTATGCGGCTAGTTTCGATTATTGCCTTCTTAGTCTTTTATTTTGATGCTTCTGTTCGAAACTGAACGCTTTTCTTTTATGTACCACATTGCCTTTCACTTTTACCTACTTGGGATCAATCTATGCGGCTAGTTCTGATTGTAGCTTTCTTAGTCATTTGTTGGATGGGTCTGTTTGAAACATTACAATTTTCTTTATGTACATTGCCTTTCACTTTTTTCTACTTGGGATCAGTCTATGAGGCTGGTTTCGATTATTGCTTACTTAGTATTTCATTTTGATGGTTCTGTTTGAAACATTACGCTTTTCTTTTATGTACCACATAGCCTTTCACTTTTACCTACTTGTGATCGATCTATGCGGCGTGTTTTTTTCTTGCCTTCTTAGTCTTTTATTTTGATGGGGTAGTTTTTTTTTGATGGTTCGGTTTGAAACATTCAATCTATTTGTAACCATCTTTTACCCACTTTAATCCTTTAATTAATGGATTATTTTTGGAGACAGTATTTTTTATTTCGCTCAATTCGTGAGGCATCTATTATTAGGAAATAACGTGTAGGTTACTGGCGGTCGGCTGAGGTCGGTGGAGGTAGAAGGGAGGTGGAGGTCGGTGGAGGTAGATGGAATTTGTGTAAGGAAAGCGTTGAAAATATGTAAGGTAAGTGCTGAAGTTGTGTACGGAAAATGTTAAAAATATGTGAGGTAAGTGCTGAATTTGTGTACGGAAAGTGTTGAAAATATGTAAGGTAAGTGCTGGAATTTTGTACGGAAAGCGCTGAAAACATGTAAGATAAGCAGTAAAAGAACTCTGAAAATTATATAAGAAATGCGCTGACAAGCGGTGAAAAAAAAATTCACCGGACAAGTCCTACATATTTATCCCATTAATGTGTTGACACACGCCGAAATTGTAATAGAAATGTGTTGAAAATTCAGCACATTAAGCGGATACTTATGTAAGAATTATCCGGTGAAAAATAATTTTCTTCACCGCTTGTCAGCGCATTTCTTACAAAATTTATGCAAAAAAAATTCGACCGGGGATGAACTCTAGGTGATAAAAAAGAGGCCAAGCCGAACTATTACTATGCTGATTGAGCCTACACTGAATGACCTCTTAAAATATTCCACCTCTTCTAGTGGACGATAATTGAGGAACCTTTAAATTCTGAAATCACAATAGAGATTGTCTTAGATACCGTCAAGGTATCTGCAAGGCAGACCCGCGGTGGGCTCCTTTTACAGCCTTAAAGTATAAAGAGCTAGGACTACTTATTTATGCGCGCGAACTAGGCTTACCTATATCTCTAAGACTAACCGACTTTGTGAAACACAGAAGATAAACTTCTATTAATACGGTGGTAATACAGTTTAGCACCGGAGTCAAGTGTATACACATGGTGTACCTAAACTAACAGACTGACTAGAGTAAGTGGAGCATGCGCTTTATATAAGAGAATAGTGTCTTCTCAGTCTCTGATTGGTTGGAGGTATACATCCAGTAGTTCTACAGCTACATCCATCCGGGGTTAAGAATTTTAAATCCCAATTTGTGAGTTATAGCATAAATACGCTGGGTGTGTCATCCTGGTTGTATAGTGAGATGGAGAGTCGTGTTGTCGAAGTGGAGTTGTGACTTGTACCCTCGCCTGAAATCCCTGTCAGTAGAGTGTTGACTAGTGTCGTCAATGAGTAGTCCACTCAATTGTGGAGCTGGTGAATCTGCCAGTTACAGTGTAAGCTGGCCAGTAACGTCAGTCCAGTCCAATTACCCAACTGTCCAGCACTGTCTTGTAGTGAGGGTTTGTTCCCAGCTGGAGGATCTTTTGTAGTCTATAATCTGTCTGGTTCTACAAGGAGATTTCTGTTTATCTCCATCGAGTACAGTTTTACCGATCGGATTTACTAGCTTACCTTCTGGCAGGAATCCATATTTTAGCTACTGTGTGAGCTACTTATTCTCATAAACTTCTTAGTGAAGTTTAGTGCCTGCTGAGTAAGCTCCGACCGGAGAAAAAGAGAAAAGAAGTGATCATAATCTTCAATTGTGGCAAAGAAGAAAGGAACATTATAAATGAAGGAAACGAATATATAGAATTACAAATAGAAAGAAAAGAAAAAATAAAAGTGAGGTTTGAGTTTTACAGAACAGCGAGTCTGTGAAAGTGTGGGACTGTGAGCCCAATGTGGTAGGACAGGGGCCTACGTCCGGTATTCGAATTCGGAGGCAGAAGCGCAATTATCAGGATCCCTGAAGAATTCCAGAAGTGAAACGGCACTGACATCTCGAGCCGGGCTCTCTTATACGTATTCTACACGTAAGTATAACAACGAACTAAGAAACCTGCTTGGTAGGAAATAATCTGCTGATAAGATTCACAATGCTGGTGACCCTATTAGCGGCCGGTGATACTAATGTATACACCCTTAAAGGTATCATATATTCTAACTGGACCATACGATTCTTCAATTATACGATTCCCGAACCCGATGAGGATACTGTGACAACACTGCAATTATTTAATTCAAAAATAATATAATAATTAAATTTTAAAAAATAACAAAATTTAATTAAAAAATAAAAAGTAGGAAGAGACACCTGCAATCAAACAAAGAACATAGCTGGACTTTAGTCCTGATTCTTTGAACAAAAAAACACGTAGCTCTAGCTCAAACTTCCCAGTTTGAGGCGCGCCACCCAAGCCCGCTCTGATCAGACTGTCTTGGGACCCGCAGATGGGGTGCCAAACCAAAATTTGATCTGATCAAACCAATTTGAGTAGCGCCATAGACCCCATTGGGTTGCACACCAGGGATGCCAGACCTACTTGGGTCGCGCACTGGGGTAACCAGAAGAAACGTTTTAATCATTGAATTAGCACTAATCATTGGTATAAAAAGTCCATTTCAGAAAAAAAACAGATGCTATTTTGTAAATATTTATGAGATCAGTAAAAAGATAACTTTTCCTAACACACAAATTTTAACTAAAACTCATTAAACAAAACTTCGTCTTTACTGCTTTTCGTTTCGGGGACAGGCGAATTTTTTTGACTGGACCCGCTGGATCGGAGAGTAGAGGCTCTCGAAAGGACCCGGTGCAGACTCTTCTTTGATTCGACTATCTGGACGCTGGACTGGGTCCTGGATCAGCCTTTCCAGACCGTAGGTAATGCACTGATCATACCATGCAGACTCTGCAAGGGTCGTGATCAGACAGTTTCTAGACTCCTAGACAGTTTACCGCCCCCTAGATATCGGTTAAAAATCAAGTAATTATAGATTTGCAAACTGGTCAGGTTCATAAAAATATCAAATTTCTAATCATTTACTTGTGCTTCATTTTAACAAAGAACTAAAAATCTGAGTTTCATCTTTACGGTTCATTAGCACGCAAACTCTGGCTTAAACTCATGTTTTTTTATAACTCTGTGACGAATTTCTCAAAGTTCCTTTTACATTTTTTTGTTTTTAGAATCAATAGCGCTGTTTGCAATTAACTATTACTTTTGCAAAACTGCGTGACTTTCTGCTAGAAGTTTTGTTAGAAAAGATAAAAGATTGCTTCACTATCAACTTTTCTAAAAACTTGGGGCTTCCAGGAGAATTTCAAGAGCTTACGAGCACATTAACATTTTTCGTCAAAGATTTTCGTTTCCTACTTTAAATCATTTTTTGAAATGGGAAGAATGTGGCTCAAATGAGACACTTTAAAATGTAACACTCAAAACTGAAATATAGAACCAAAAGAAATTAGGTACAAAGAAGGAGAACTTTCAAAAACTCAATAATAATCGTTTTAGGACTTTGACATTAATAAAGTTTCTTAATCACTGTTATGGTCGCACAGGGCTGGCTTATAAGGATGTTACTATGTTATTGTGAAAAAGAGGAAATCGTTTTTTACTAAATATTTGCAACAAACACCTATACGGACAGAAAATTATTCATCATTTGTTTCACTTTTCTACTTGATGACGACTGCGAGCTCACAGTGTATTCAACTTCAGATTTTAAGTACGAAGCAAAATTTTTTGCTTCAGACTCTTTATAACTTTTCAATTACACCATGGAGGACTGTCAACTTTTTTCTCACATTTGGTTTCGTTTTTGTAGTGAGAAGGTATTCAAATTCATTCATCGTTTTGGTGCTCTATAATCCATTTTGGTTAGCTTTTATAACCAGGATTCATATAGAGAACGTTTTATGTCGGCACAAAAAACACTTTAGGCACTTACTACATTAAAAACACAAAAATTTCAAGTTATTGCTTTTTAAACTTTCCAGTAGGCTAGCGTTTGAGTTTAACAATTTCGGTTAAATTAGGCAGTCAATGATTTAAAAACCACGTCAGATAAAAACAGGTTTTAAATTCAGATAAAAAACAAAGTTTCAAGAAAAACAAAAGAAGCAAAAATCAGAATCCGCGGAAATCAACATATTTAATATATTCTGTTCTTGTTTTCTTTGTAAAATTTTACATCAGAGTCACAATGTCACAAACTTCTATTAATTAATTTCTTTTGGAGTTTTAAACAGTTGAATAGCGTCATTTAAATAGGCATTCATACCAATTAGAATTAACAATAAAGAAAAACGTCAAAAAACAAATTGATTTCAAAAACCGTGCCCTTTCTCCTCGTTTTTGTGCGTAATGGTAAACAAAATTGAAACTAAGTTTTTGAGCTGTTGACAAATTATATTAATTTATATTGAATCAGGAAAAGAAAATGAGGTCTCCAAAAATGTTTTCTAATAAAACGAGGTTCATCTGACCTTCTGATTAAAAGTTCCATTCGTTCCAATTGCCTGAAAGTAAAATCCTTAAAACGTTGAACACCAAAATCCTGGACTTCAAATTGATTCAATAATTATCTTGTAAAAAAAACGCGGCAAAGAACTGATTTCAAAAATCCATTAAACGTTATTTTTACTATTTTGTCCTCAATGAATCAGGAAAAACTTTTTTAACCTACAAAACGTTGTCTCAAATTTAACACCCCTAATATCAAAATTTGGTCCAAAAAGTTATTTAGGATTCAGGACATAAACACTTGAATGGTTTACTCCATATACAATTCGTAGAAATAAGCACTATATCCCCAAAGATTTTGAGAGACTTCTTTTATGATCTCTGGCTGCTTTCTTTATTTTTGAGGAAATCAATCAAAATATAACAACATTTTTTAATGAACAGCTAGTTAGGTAACTTTATCTGCTCATAGAAGATCCATTGTGCTGTCAAATATTTTGCAAGTATAACGAACATTATTACATGTATTCGCTTGTCAATTCATTCTTTGAATTAATGAAACCGGTAATATTTGGAGTACAATTGTTCACAAATAAAAATATAACAGAACAAACGAGTTAAAAAGACGCGTTCTTGCATTAGTGGTATTAGGTAACATAATAAACAAATTGATCTAACAGCAGTAGCCTTTTTGTCAACAATTAGTTTAGTTGCGCATCAAGTTCCCGAATAATATTAACCATTAAATCCATATAACGAGCACTGACCAATTGTTTTCTTTAAATTACTGTTTAATGTAACTTCTCGATATGCGATTGCTTATTTTGTGAAAGAATAAGTTGTGTTATCTGTTCAACGTTAACAGATTCTGTTTTGAAATAAGTATCTCATTCTCGAAAAAATATTTGATTTTTGTGGAGGAGACATGAAAAGTTAAAAACAAAACACGCAAAAAAACTTCGCATTTTTTGTTTTTGAGAGAAATCATTAGCATACATTAGAAACGTAACAAGTTCACGGAGGGCTCCTAGAGACAATCTATTCTTAACAATCCATTCCTGAAAACTTGGACCATATCTTTAAATTTCCCAAGAATGATTTTGCGCGTAATTGATCTGATTAATTTTTGCTCAGTCTTAAGAAGTACTAATAGCATTTTCATTTTGTTAAGCCTCTTGGTTTATTGCCTCTGTCAATGAAAGGCCAGAGTCAATTGACTATTTATTTTCAGTAAACCCCAGTTACCTATTTAAGTAAAAACCATTGAAATAATTAAGCAAGGTGTTTCGCCAAAAAAATTACCTCTGGTAATAGAATGCAATTACATGTGCCTTTAACTACGTTGGAAAAAATACGATTTGATATACAACCTTCGAGAGCAAACTGTAAACTCGTTTCGATAAACATTTTAATTCTACTAGACCTGAAAGACCATGAAGGAAGCAATCCAACAACGATAATTATTCTATGATAGTTTGTTGATTATGTCATTTAAAAAAACTTCCTTTCTGTTATAAGCGAAATTCAGTAACTCAGCATTTTCGTACAAAACTAATCCAGAGAAAACAACTATTCATAGCGTGTCCGACCATTTATAAAACAATTCTTTCACTGAATATGGGAAAGGTTGTTAATTATATCTCTAATTTGAGTTTTGATCTCCAAAAATTTTGATTTGTTTTGAGCCAGAATACTTTATGTGTATACTCATTTCTTGGTTATTTCAATAGTCGATTAGTGGCGTTTCTGATTTTTTTTCATGTGTTATAAGCTGAAACATCTGCATTTTCTTCCAAGATTTAAAAAATCGATGTTTTCCGTTAATAAAAGTCAATATTTCCTCACTTGAAGTTGACTTGAAACTTAATCCATTACTATTGTATCAAACATTTTTTGTTCTTAAACGGTATCATTTTATTTACTGATTTCCATTTAGCAAACCAGATAACCTTGTCTATAAATGAGCACACGCCTGAAATTTCGGATGTCAATTCGTCAAGGAAAAAATTCTAGCGAGTTTTTGTTAGAATAAAATTTTCTAATTAAGATTTCTTAGTCTTAATTAGAAAATTTTGCTCGAGTGGTCCTTGTATTTAAAACCATAATGGTTCAAAACATTTTCTATTAAACTACTTGATATCTCTCTAGATTTTATATATGAAACATAATTGCTACACATATTCTTAATACCCCTCCCCCTTGATAACTGTGTCAGATTTGACATTCTTTGATGAAGTAATAATTATTGCTTTAAAAATTCAATGGTACATCAAATCATGTTTATCATTTATACACCTTTCAGTAGCAATCAGGAATGTTTGATTATGTTGATGCTCTAAGAAATTCGAGGTTTCTGCTTGTTTTTTTAAACCGCGTTTTTTTTTGAAAACCTGTCTTATTTAACAATTTGTAGCTTCAGGGCAGATCGTGCTAAATATCCATCAAAGTTAATGTTGGAGCCTTCTAGGCAACGAACAGTACTAGCCAAGACCTCTTGCTTAACTTGATGTTGTCTTATAATATATTTTGGACACCAAACAAGTCAACTGGAATAAGTCAACTGAAGTTAACCAGATATTTCGAATTATTATACCATGGTTTTTTGTTTCTGTCACAGACAGAAAAAGGCCGTATTTGATGACGTAAAGGTTGTCTACTAATCTAGTACCACGGTATTTTACATGTACCGATTTTATCATGACATTTTTAATTGCAGTAAGATTACCTATTGAGACGGCAGATTAAATTAAAAATTATTAGTAACTTTATTGTAAATGAAAGCTTCAAGAAAACATTGCACAATAATGAGATCAACGAATAGTTTATGATGTACTTTAGATATTTACTTTAAATTAGTTCAAATATAATATCACGTTAGAAATAGATCACGGAGAAGTACAGTTCCTTTTTAGAAGCCCCACAAGCTCATAGATGAAAACTGATGTTATTCCCCGACAGAATAAGATTCTGCAGTGAACTAGAACGATAACCGAACTAGAACGCGCTACAACCTAGGATACATCAGGCTTTGATACCTATGTATAAATATATTTGAGTGTCACAGTCGAAAGCCTATTCGCTGATATTATCTAATGCGGGACCTCTAGCCACATAAACTAGAGAACTGCAATGAGTGGACTACCTCAAAATGTTCGGAGTACAATGAACACATGGGAAAAATCATGGAAATGTTGCCGACTTATAGAACCTGATAGCCTATAAATCTGAAGTACTGGTGGTATGATATTGAAAAAATTTCAGCGCGTTTTCTAATAACTTCGTGGAAAAATTAAAAGTCTGAAAATTTTAGTTGTCCCTGTTTTTGAAGCGATGTGCCAAAACTTGTAATAGTTTCCTGCATTTATGTCAAGCTTGAGGGGGACAACTGCTTTGGAAGATTGTAGTCTCTTGAAAGATACGGAATAGGTCAGTACAATTGCTTTACAAGCGTTTGCAAAAGATATGGTTTAACATAGCGGACAGTGGTTGGCTAGTTCAGACACAGCAGAATGAATGGAAAAATTGAACATTAAAAGTCAAGAAGAATCCAACGCAGAGAACCAAACTCAGCAGAAAATAAATTTGAACTACAGAAACTGAGACTATTTTGGTTTAGAGGGAGATTGGGGGATAAACGGTTCATTTACACTCCATATAAACCATACTCAACAACTACTTAGCCCAGCCAACATCTCGAGCAATGGTTATCTTATTCCAAAAATTTAATTCTACGCCGTTTAATTTTGCCAACACTTAATTTCAAATTCTACTTTCATTATCCAGCCCAAAAATTTAAACGTTTGCGGTTTCGTTGGCAGGCTAATTGCAGACGAAGTCAAGACTAGAAACACAGCCCATCAAATCTTTAAATCGCTATTTGGTTGATAGGGCCCGTAAAATAAATATTAAAAAAGCTCTACTAGATACGAAAAAGATATCAAAAGGCATCAAAAGGCAGTCTTTTATTAAAAACACGCACGTGCATGGTATAAACTACCGATATTCTGCAATGTCAGAAATTAAAATGCCAGAAGTTCCTATATACGTATTGCCAGAAGTTGACTTTCATTGACTTTCGTCAATTAAAAACGCGCAAAAATTTTGTTTTGAGCAAGATTAAGTAACCTGCAGAAGTCACTTTGAGGTTATCGAAAAACAATCGAGTTTCTCAGTAGATTCATTTAGATTCACGTAACTTGTGCATAGTAACGCGCCCTATAAGAACACGAAAATTCTACTGCGTTAATACATCTAGCTGAGATTGATAATACTACAGAGTTTAGTCAGGGGGCAAAGCAACGCAACTTATCTTCGGGATTGACTGATCAAAAGAATAGTAAAATAAATGATGACACCGCATACTTCTTTCAAGTGGCTCCCAACACAAATTTTTTCTACACCAACAAATAGGATAAACGGTACCAGATATCTGCTACTGAACATCATCTCGGGAAAACTAATTTTCGATATGACCAGAGGGGACCGAACTTCGATGAGATGATGTGCTCCAAATCAATATGTTCTACTCGCAATTTACGCCCAAACTGTCTAAAGTGAAAACGATGCCACGCGATTTGACGATGCTGATAGAAGAGATTGTGCAGTCCACGAGTTCAGCAAATCTGGCTGCAACAGATATAAGTTTAAATGAACTCCCAGATCTCGAAACCATCAGCAGTAAGCACAATCCTACCCTACAGTTCATTCCCGTAAAGTTTCGGGTGAGATGGTCAGAACTACTAAGGTCCGTTATCGATGCTTGAATTTCACACGCATAATCGCTAGAAAATTGGAAAAAACTTTTTGCAATTAGCCAATGTGTTTTACGCGCGTCTATCGTGGGGGTAAGAAGCACAAGCAGCAACTAGACAAACAGTTGTTGAGCAGACTTGAGGGATGGAAATCAGGTGATTATGCTGCACTGTAGTACGAGGTGGCCTCAATGAAGCAGTCAAGGAAAACTAGCAACGAGTCGATAGACGCTTTAACAAGCCACGTAAAATCTCTTCGCCTGCAGGGGCACTTCGGGAGGGCAGCGAAAGTTTCGTCTTCTGACGGCGTCGCACCTGACAATGCTGCAACGTTGAGTGAACTTAAAAACCTTCACCCTAAGGAAAAGCAACCTGATTACTAATTTGAGCAAGATGCTAACAAGAACGCATATCAATTTGACGAGGCATCAGTGTTTTTCCAAATTGATTCGTTATCCAATTTTACTGCCACTGGTCCGTCAAAAATGTATCCCGAGCATCTGCTGCATGCAGTAAACTGCGCTGCCCCTGATCAATCAAAGCGAGCAATCACTAGTTTAACGAAATTCGTCAACTTACTCAGCTGAGGTCAGCTTCCCAATTCCTTGCTCCTTTACCATATAGTTGCAACACTAACTGCATTGAAAAGCTGAGAGGTGGGGTCCGTCCCATTGGTGTCGGGGAAGTCATTTGACGTCTTATTGCTAAATCCATAGATAGTGAAGCAAATACAGAAGCTGCTGAAAAATTTAACACAAAACAATTGGGAGTAGCAGTCAAGGCTGGTGCTGTGGGCATAGTGCAGGCAAAAATTGTCTTTGAAAAACTGCAAAAATTAAAAAAAAATTCAGAATATTGAAGATCGACTTTAATAATACCTTCAATTCGGTGAAAAGAAGCAAGGTTTTGTTAGCAGTTGCTAAGTTCTAACCTAGCGTTGCCTTTTTGCGACTTTTTGCTTCTCACAACACAGTCATTTGCGCTTTAACAACACATATTTAAGCAGCCAATCAGGAGTATAGAAGGGGATCCTTTGGGGTTGCCCTTGTTTTCATTAGCTTTACGGCCAACCGTTCAAAAATTGATACAGAATTGACAAATCTAAAACAGCATATTTGGTAATTGGACGGCCGCATCCTTGCTGATACCCATTAACAACTTTGCACAGCATTGAATTTGCTGACTAATTTGGGTGAAGGTTGCGGTTTAGAGCTTAGAAAAGAACCATGTGAGCTTTGCTCACCCGTTGACTTGAATGCTATAGACAAGAGAGTAAAGAGAAAGAAAGAGCAAAAAAGGACTTTGCCCATTCTATTTACTTGGACGCTGCTATCGGCAATACCAGCTTTGTTGCTGCATCTTTGAAGAAAAGAATCAAAAAAATAGAAAAACTGCTCGACAACCTGGCTTACTTAGGCGATCCACATTGAGCACTTCGAATTCTTCGAAACTGTATCGGTGTCCCGAAGATGGTATATTCCCTGCCATGTAACACTCCATCGGACGAGCCCTCTGTTATTTTGCAGGATTTTGACAATCTTCAAAGAACAACATCTTAGAATATCTTAGTCATTGTTGTGACAACGCTTGGAAGCAGGATTGTCTGTCAAAAAGCAAAAGTGGCATTGAAATTAGACAAGCAGTTGACCAATTGAAAGCGGCTTATGTTGGATCAATATCGCAGTCAGAACCTTTCGCAGAACAAATAACCGGTCAGCAAAGAACAGGCAACCATATCTTCAAATGAAACTGTGGAAGAACTGAATAATCTAGAAATTAGGCAGTTTACACAAAACAGGATTCAGGAGCATCTTGACGATGCTATTTTTTCTAATTTTCTTGGTAATCAGATTTCAAATCGGAGAAAGCTCGTTTGCTTTCACTAAAGTTGCCTCAATCTGGTGCCTGGCTTTCCGGACCTCCGATCCCTAGTCTGGGCCTTCACATTCAGCCAAATGATCTCAGAGCCGCATTGAAGTATCGGATTAGTGTTCTGTTACACAATATGGGACGAAAATGTCCTTAATGTCAAAACGGCAGACTAGACAAGCTGGGTGATCACGCTTTAAGCTGTCATGGTTGAGGGGATATGATATCTCGGCAAGATAGAGCGAGGGATAGAATAATCGCTGCTTACTCGAGTGCAAACCTACCCCCTGTTTGCAAACGAAAAAAACTGATTCCGGATAACAGCTCAAGGCCAGGAGACATATTCTCGCTCAGCTGGTCAGCGGGACAGCCAGCTGCGTTGGATGGAACCATAGGTTCCCAGCTGCAGCTCAATCTAATTTCAGAAGCTGCGAGGGGGTGTGGTTTTGCTCTGAAAAATGCTGAAGAAAGGAAACATGAACAATATGCACAAAAAAGTGCCAAAATAGGTATCCGGCTTGTACCACTCGCGTTTGAATACCTTGGGGGCTTCTCAGATTTGGTTCGAAAAACTTTGAAACGTATAACCTTGCTTGCTGATAACCAAAAATTTCAACCAGCTGGTTTATCAATTGCATACAATCTCAAAGAGTTCCAGTTACTTCAATGAGAGGTTCAGCCACAATGCTGATCGCCAGAAATTCCCTGTTATCAGTCTCATTCATGCGACAACAGCCTCTGCCCCAAAATGACTATGAGCTCTGTCACATCAAATCCTTTCTTCACGAACAACGGATATCCCTGGCCTTTGATCCGGGACCTCAACCTGGGCATTTATTACCAGAATGAGTTGAGAGAAAAGTTAATAATTTCATCTTCAATCACGAGTTTTTATTACCTGAACAAAATGGAGAGAATAGAAACACAAAATTTCTGTGGCTCAGTTCCGGTTTTCGTCGTACTGAATTCCGATCCAGAATCCGTCCGAGACATCCCAATTCAGAAAACCACGCGCACTCATCAATACCTTTGGAACTGGCCAGGACCTCGCAGGCATTTATTGCCTCCTTGTGAAGTTATGCCAACTAAGATGGCGCCCGTAAAAAGTCAAGCCATGCTGAATGATTCAAAGATAATAACGTCAACCACCGATAGCGGAGTTGGTAGAGCGGAGGGCTATAGAGAAAAAACTGAGAGCCTTAGGTTCCTGGTTCGAGTCCGAATCGGTTGAGTTCCATTTTCTCTAGCTCACTTTGCTTACCTCTTTGATAACTGAGTGAAGCGGAATCCTTTGACTAACTGGCTACTTCTGTCGGTTTAAGGGACGACACGTTCATTTCTCCTGTTATGGGTCCCCTGATATGAGTCTTATTCATGCCACAATAGCCTCAGCCC
Organism: Convolutriloba macropyga; assembly: GCF_964194025.1. Taxonomy (NCBI): domain Eukaryota; kingdom Metazoa; phylum Xenacoelomorpha; order Acoela; family Convolutidae; genus Convolutriloba; species Convolutriloba macropyga. Next base: position 1,451,742 of record NC_134478.1, on the reverse strand, counting down.
CACAATCCTATATAATAAACGCGTGAGCTCTAAATTTGGATTTAAAAAATGCATGTTTAACGGGCCTCTCGAAGCGCATGTCTAAGAGCCGCATTGAGCAGCGTGGTTAAGCGAACATATCGAGAGAGTTAATTTAACTAAAAGGCGCAAAGTATATGGGTGCGAACCGAACCTGGTATAAAAGTCTGTTAGTCAGGTGCGGTAACCACGAGGCTAAGAGGGTTTGAAAGTATGATCGCCAAGAGGGAGGATTTAATTCCCGAGTACCACGTGTCTTTTAATTGCTACCAAACTAAGTTTGAAGTTTTTATTGTAAACGTGTGTTTTTCTGCAAAGTGTTCTGCGCTATTCTAGAACACTCCTTGCTTTCAACTAAGTGTTTCACGCTTTCCTTTTTGATTTTTGCGTGATCTTAAATTCTCTCAATCTGAAATATGTTCATTGATACGATAAAAGCGATTGTGAGCAACAGTGGTACGTAGTCGTTATAGTGCAGTTGGTAAGATGGATGACTGATAATCTGAAAGTCGAGGGTTCGATCCCCTGTCGGGTAACCTTCTTTTTGTAGACACGAAAATTTCTAATCAACATCATTCCGCTGGTTGTTCGAGAGCGCTTCTGCGATACTGAGCCGTTTTATGTTCCTGTGTGTGTTAGAAAGAAAAAAATTCTGCATTTTTAAGGAGCCTCTCAAAGCGCATGTTTAAGAGCCGCATTGAGCAGCAAGATTAAGCAAACAAATCGAGCGAGTTCAATGACCTAAAGGCTTTAAGTAGATGGGTGAGAACCGAACCTGGGACAAAAGACTGTTAGTAAGGTGCACTTACCACGAGGCTAAGAGGGCTTGCAAGTATGATCACCAAGAGAGAGCATTTAATGTCCTGGGTACTTCGTGTTTTTTAATTGCTACCGAACAATATTTGAAGTTCCTATTGTAAACATGTGTTTTTCTGCAAAGTTTTAGCCGTACAGATTCTGCGCTATTCTAGAACACTCCTGGCTTTCAACCAAGTTTTTGCTGGTTTCCTTTTTGATTTATGCGTGATCTCAAATGCTCTCAATCTGAAATATATTTTTTTGATAAGATTAAAGCGATTGTGAGAAACGGTGGTATGTACTAGCTATACCGCTTTGATAAGAGGGACGACTGCTAATCAGAGGGTCGAGGGTTCGAACCCGTGTCGGAAACCCTTCTTTTCTAGACATGCAAATTTCTAATCAACATCATTCCGCCTGTGGTTTGAGAGCACTTCTGCGATGCTGAGCCGTTTTATGTACCTGTTTAAGTTAAAAAGAAAAATGCTAATCCTATGTGTTAAATAGGTGGGCTCTAAATTTGGAACTTCTGCATTTTTAAAGGACCTCTCGAAGCGCATGTTTAAGAGCCGCATTGAGCAGCAAGATTAAACAAATATATCGAGAGAGTTCAATGGCCTAAAAAGCTCAAAGTAGATGGGTGTGAACCGAACCTGGGTCAAAAAACTGTTAGTCAGGTAGAGTTACCACGACGCTAAAAGGGCTTGAAAGTATGCTCGCCAAGAGGAAAAATTTACTGTCCTGGGTACTACGTGTTTTTTAGATGCTATTAATTTAAGTTTGAAGTTCATATTGTAAGTGTGTGTTTTTTGCGAAGTTTTAGCCGTACAAGTTCTGCGCTATTCCTGAACACTCTTAGCTTTCAACTAAGTTTTTCACGCTTTACTTACTGATTTTTGCGTGATCTCAAATGCTCTCAATCTGAAATAATAATTGATACGATAAAAGCAATTGTGAGAAACAATAATTGGTCGTTGCTATAGAGCGGTTGTTAAGATGGATGACTGCTAATATGAGGGTCGAGGGTTCGAATCCGTGTCGGATTCCTTTCTTTTCGTAGGCAGGAAAATTTCTAATCAACATCTTCCCGGCTGTTCTCCGAGAGCAGTTCTTGCGACGCTGAGTCGATTTATCTTCCTGTGTGTTATAAAGAAAAATGCTAATCCTATATATTAAACGCGTGAGCTCCAAATTTGGAGAAAATTGCACGTTTAATGGGCCTCTCGAAGCGCATGTTTAAGAATCGCATTGAGCGGCATGGCTAAGCGAACATATCGAGAGAGTTCAATGAACTAAAAGGCTCAAAGTATATGGGTGAGAACCGTACCTGGGATAACAGACTGTAAGTCAGGTGCGGTAACCACGAGGCTAGGAGGGCTTGAAAGTATGCTCCTCAAGAGGGAGGATTTACTGTCCTGGGAGCTACGTGTTTTTAATTGCTCCCGAATTAATTTTGAAGTTCTTATTGTAAACATGTTTTTTTTCTGAAAAGTTTTAGCCGTACAGATTCTGCGCTATTCTAGAACAGTCTTAGCTTTTAACTAGGTTTTTCACGCTTTACTTTTTGATTTTTGCGTGATCTCAAAAGCTCACTATCTGAAATGTCAATTGATACGATAAAAGCGATTGTGAGAAACGGTGGCATGTAGTTGTGAAATCGCAGTTGCAAAGATGGATGACTGCTAACCTGACGGTTGAGGGTTCGAGTCCGTGTTGGGTACCCTTCTTTTTGTAGACATGAAAATTTCAAATCAGCATCATTCTGGCTGTTGTTCGAGAGCACATCTTCCGACGCTGAGTCGTTTGATTTTCCCGTGTGTATTAAAAAGAAAATAGCTAATCCTATGTATTAAACGCTTGACTCTAAATTTGGAAAAATTTTCTGCGTTTTTAAGGAGCCTCTCGAAGCGAATGTTTAAGAGCCGCATTGATTAGCATGATTAAGCAAACATATCGAGAGAGTTCAATGAACTAAAAGGCTCAAAGTAGATGGGCAAGAACAGGGGACAAAAGACTGTTAGTCAGGTGGAGTTACCACGAGGCTAAGAGGGCCTGAAATTATTCTCGCCAAGAGGATGGATTTACTGTCCTGGGTACTACATGTTTTTTAGTTGCTATTAATTTAAGTTTGAAGTTCTTATTGTAAGTGTGTGTTTTTCTGCCGTACGGATTCTGCGCTATTCTAGAACACACTTGGCTTTTAACTAAATTTTTCACACGTATCTTTGTGGTGTATGCGTAATCTCAGAAGCTCACAATCTGTAATATGTTAATTGTTAAGATAAAAGCGATTGTGAGAGACGGTGGTTTGTAATCGTTATAGCGCAGTTTGCAAGATGAAAGACTGATAGCCTGAAGTTTGATGTGTTCTTCTGTTATCATTATCCGTAAAATTGCTATGAAACTAAGTTTTAAATAGTTTTAGCTGTTTTGTCTTATATTCCTTTTTTTAGTTAATATCAGTCTTAATTGAGGACAAGGGTCAACAGCCCTCCTAACTTAACATGTTTTAGGGGTCCTTAATCAGGGGACCTAGCGTAATAATTGCGTTTTGAGACGCGCTTTACCATCCTTTTTAAGCTCCTAATTTGCGCTGATTTTGCGCTGATAAAGATAGCGGTATAGCAAAAACAAGCTAATCAACAACGCCATTATCCAGAAATTTGCTGTAGAAAGAGTGAAAGACAAGTGCAATACACATAAATAGTCTAAGTTGGACACCAATGGCTGATAAACTAGGGGCATGGGTTCTAGCCCGAATTGGTGCGAAACACCAACCTCAACTTCTTTTAAACCTTCTATTCGTGTAAATGATTTTCTGGTTATGGTTTTGCGGGCCTGCTAGTGACTATGAGCTCTGTCACATCAGGCCCTTTCTTCACGAACAACGGTTGTCCATGGCCTTCGATCCTGGACCTTAACCTGTGCATTTAGTACCAGAAGGAGTTGAGAAAAAAAGTTTTATGTTCATACTTTAATCTTCAATCACGAATTTTTATTCTTACGTGACCAATATGGGAATAACAGAAACATACAATTCATATTTTGAAAACTGAAATGAACTGTTGAAAATTGTTTTATTAAAATCACGTACCCCTCGTTCCGCAATGTGGCTGAGTTCCGTTTTTTGTCGTGCTGAATTCCAATCCAGAATCCGGCGGAGAAAACTGAAAAAAAAACTGTTGAAAATTGTTTTATTAAACTGTTGATCTGCTGTTTTATAAACATAGTCATGGTAACCAAGTGAATTGTTAATTCAAAAATTCACTCGTAAAAAATTTCCCCAAACTTGTTTTAGTGTGAGAAAGTTTAATTTGAAACTCATCCAAAGACACGTACTCCTCGTTCCCCAATGTGGCTCATTTCCGTTTTTCGTCGTACTGCATTCCGATTCAGAATCAGTCGGAGACATCTCAGCTCACAGAACCACGCGCACTCATAAAAATCTTTGGAACTGGCCCGGACCTCATAGTCCTTTATTGGCTCCTTGTGTTGTTTTGTAGTTGATATTATAACAGCCGCCTATACAAAAATTATTAAATCAATTCAATTTCACAAAGTTAGGCCAACTATGGTCGCGCCCGAAAAAAGTTATGCAATGCTGAATGACTCAAAGACAATAATGTCAACCACAGATAGCTGAGTTGGTAGAGCGGAGGACTGTAGAGTAAATACAGATCTTAGGTCCCTGGTTCGAGTCCAGGTCGGTGGAGTTTCGTTTTCTTTACCCCACTTTGTTTAACTCCCTGAAAACTGAGTGAAGCGGAATCCTTTGACTCACTGGCTACTTCTATCAGTTTAAAAGACGGCACGTTTATTTCTCCTGTTATGAGTCTCCTGATATGAGTCTTATTCATGCGACAATAGCCTCAGCCCCACAATGATTATGAGCTCTGTCACATCAGACCCTTTCCTCACGGACAACGGTTGTCCGTGGCTTTTGATCCGGGACCTCAACCTGGGCATTAAGTACCATAAGGAGTTGAAAAAAATTGTTTTATGTTCATACTTTATTCTTCAATCACGAGTTTTTTTTCTTACCTGACCAATATGGGAATAACAGAAACATACAATTCATATTTTGAAAACTAAAAAAAAACTGTTGAAAATTGTTTTATTAAACTGTTGATCTGCTGTTTTATAAACATAGTCATGGTAACCAAGTGAATTGTTAATTCTAAAATTCACTCATAAAAAATTTACCCAAACTTTTTTTAGAGTGAAAGTTTACTTTGAAACTCATCCAAAAACACGTACCCCTCGTTCCTCAATGTGGCTCATTTTCGTTTTTCGTCGTACTGCATTCCGAATCAGAATCAGCCGGAGACATCTCAGCTCACAAAACCACGCGCACTCATCAAAATCTTTGGAACTGGCCCGGACCTCATAGGCCTTTATTGGCTCCTTGTGTTGTTTTGTAGTTGATATTATAACAGCCGCCTATACAAAAATTATTAAATCAATTCAATTTCACAAAGTTAGGCCAACTATGGTCGCGCCCATAAAAAGATATGCAATGCTGAATAACTCAAAGACAATAATGTCAACCACAGATAGCTGAGTTGGTAGAGCGGAGGACTGTAGAGTAAATACAGATCTTAGGTTCCTGGTTCGAGTGCAGGTCGGTGGAGTTTCGTTTTCTTTACCCCACTTTGTTTAACTCCCTGAAAACTGAGTGAAGCGGAATCCTTTGACTCATTGGCTATTTGTATCAGTTTCAAGGACGACACATTTATTTCTCCGCTTATGAGTCCCCTGATATGAGTCTCATTCATGCAACAATAGCATCAGCCCCACAATGACTATGAGCTCTATTAGATCAAACTCTTTCTTCACGAACAACGGTTGTCCCAGGCCTTCGATCCAGCACCTCAAACTGGGCATTTATTCACAAAAATTAGTTGAAAAAAACACTATGTTCATACTTCAATCTTCAAGCACGAGTATTCATTTTTACCTGACCAAAGTTGGGAGAACAGAAACATACATTTCACATTTGGAAAAACGAAATGAACTGTTGAAAATTGTTTTACTAAACTGTTCATCTGCTGTTTTATAAACATAGTTATTATAACCAAGTTAATTTTTAATTCAAAAGTTTGCTCGTAAAAAATTTACTTGAACTTTATTTTGTGTGAAACAATTTATTTGATACTCATCCAAAAATACGTACCCCTCGTTCCGCAATGTTGCTTAGTTCCATTTTTCGTCGTCATGACTTCTGATCTAGAGCCCGGTGGAGACACTGCAGCCGACAAAATTACCCGCACTCATCAATATTTTCCGAACTGGCCAATTCCCCACAGGTCTTTATTGCCTCCTCGTGTAGTTTTTAGTGTTGATATAATAACAGTCGCGTATACACCAAATATTGAATCAATTCCCTTTCACAAAGATATGCCAACTAAGATGGCTCCCGTAAAAAGTTATGCCATGCTGAATGACCCAAAGATAAAAATGCCAACCACGGATAGCTCAGTTGGTAGAGCGGAGGGCTGTAGAGTAAATATGAGATCCTTAGGTCCCTGGTTCGAGTCCGAGTTGGTGGAGTTCCATTTTCTTTACCTCACTTTGTTTACCTCCGCGATAATTGAGTGAAGCTGAATCCTTTGACTAACTTGCTACTTCTATCAGTTTAAAGGAAGAAACGTTTAATTCTCCTGTTATGAGTCCCCTGATATGAGTCTAATTCATGCGCCAATAGCTTCAACCACACTATGACTATGAGCTCTGTCACATCAGACTCTTTCTTCGCGAACAACGGTTGTCCCAGGTTTTCGATCCGGCACCTCAACCTGTGCATTTATTACCAGAGTGTGTCGAGAAAAACACTTTTATGTTCATACTTAAATCTTCAATCACGATTTTTTATTCTTACCAGACCATTGGAGAGAAAAGAAACACACATTCCATATTTAGAAAACTAAAAAAAAACTGTTGAAAATTGTTTTATAAAACTGTTGATCTGCTGTTTTCTAAACATAGTTAAGGTAACTAAGTTAATTGTTATTTCAGAAATTCACTCTTAAAAAAATTTTACCTAAAATTTATTTAAAGTGAAACAATTAAAATTGAAACTCACCCAAAAATTTATACCCCTCGTTCCGCAATGTGGTTCAGTTCCGTTTTTCGTCGAGCTGAATTCCGATCCAGAATCCGTCAGAGACATCGCACCTGACAAAACTACGCGCACTCATCAATATCTTCTGAACTGGCCATGACCCCACAGGCCTTCCTTGCCCCCTTGTGTAGTTTTTGGTGTTGATTTAAAAACAGTCAGCTATACAAAAAATATTTAATCAATTCCATTTCGCAAAGATATGCCCAATAAGATGGCGCCCGTAAAAAATTATGCCATGCTGAATGACTCAAAGATAGTCATGTCATCCACCGATAGCTGAGTTGGTAGAGCAGAGGACTGTAGAGTAAATACTGAGATCCTTAGACCCCTGGTTCGAGTCCGGATCGAATGAGTTCCGTTTTCTTTATCTCACTTTGTTTACCTCCGCAATAATTCAGTGAAGCTGAATCCTTTGACTAACTGGCTACTTCAATCAGTTTAAGGGAAGTTACGTTTAATTCGCCTGCTAAGAGTCCCCTGAATTGAGTCTCATTCATGCGCAAATAGCCTTAACCCCACAATAACTATGAGCTCTGTCACATCAGACCCTTTCTTCATGAACAACAGTTGTCCCAGGCCTTCGATCCGGCACCTCAACCTTAGCCTTTATTACAAGAATGAGTTGAGAAAATCACTTTTATGTTCATACTTTAATCTTCAAACACGATGTTTTAGTCTTACCAGACCAAAAAGTGGAGAGTAGAAACATACATTCCATATTTGGAAAACTGAAATGAACTGTTGAAAATTGTTTTAATAAACCGTTGATCTGCTGTTTTATAAACATAGTTAAGGTAACTAAGTTAATTGTTAATTCAAAAGTTCACTCTTTGAAAAAAATTTACCTGAACTTTATTTAAAGTGAAACAATTAAAATTGAAACTCATCCACAAATACGTACCCCGAGCTCTACAATGTGGCTCAGTTCCGTTTTTCGTCGTACTGATTTCCAATCCAGAATCCGTCAGAGACATCGCACCTGACAAAACTACGCGCACTCATCAATATCTTCCGAACTGGCCAGGACCCCACAGGCCTTCATTGCCCCCTTGTGTAGTTCTTGGTGTTGATATAAATACAGTCACTTATACAAGAAATATTTAATCAATTCCATTTCACAAAGATATGCCCACTAAGATGGCGCCCGTAAAAAACCATGCCATATTGAATGACTCAAAGATAATAATGCCAACCAACGATAGCTCAGATGGTAGCGCGGAATACTGTAGAGTAAATTCTTAGATCCTTAGGTCCCTGGTTCGAGTCCGGGTCGGTGGAGTTCCGTTTTCTTTATCTCACTTTGTTTACCTCAGCAATAATTCAGTGAAGGTGAATCCTTTGACTAACTGGCAACTTCTATCAGTTTAAGGGAAGCCACCTTTAATTCTCCTGTTATGATTCCCCTGATTTGAGTCTCATTCATGCGCAAATAGCCTCAACCCCACGATAACTATGAGCTCTGTCACATCAGACCCTTTCTTCATGAACAACAGTTGTCCCAGGCCTTCGATCCGGCACCTCAACCTTAGCATTTGTTACCAGAATAAGTTGAGAAAAACACTTTTTTGTTCCCAATTTAATCTGCAAACACGAGGTTTTAGTCTTACCAGACCAAAGTGAGGAGAATAGAAACATATATTCCATATTTAAAAAACTGAAATGAACTGTTGAAAATTGTTTTAATAAACCGTTGATCTGCTGTTTTATAAAAATAGTTATGGTAACTAAGTTAATTGTTATTTCAAAAGTTCACTCTTTGAAAAAAAATTACCTGAACTTTGTTTAAAGTGAAACAATTAAAATTGAAACTCATCCAAAAATACGTACGCAATGTGGTCCAGGTCCGTTTTTCGTTCTGCTGAATTCCGATCCAGAATCCGTCAGAGACATCAGAGCTGACCAAACTACGCGCATTCATCAATATCTTCCGAACTGGCCAGGACCCCACAAGCCTTTAATGCCTCCTTGTGCAGTTTTTGGTGTTATAAAAACAGTCACCTATAGAAGAAATATTTAATCCATTGCATTACAGAAAGATATGCCCACTAAGATGGCGCCCGTAAAAAGTTATGCCATGCTGAATGACTGAAAGATGGTAATGCCAACCACCGATAGCTCAGTTGGTAGAGCGGAGGACTGTAGAGTAAACACTGAGATCCTTAGGTCCCTGGTTCGAGTCCGGGTCTGTGGAGTTCCGTTTTCTTTATCTCACTTTGTTTACCTCCGCGATAATTGAGTGAAGCTGATCCTTTGACTAACTGGCTACTTCTATCAGTTTAAGGGAAGACACGTTTGATTCCTCTGTTATGAGTCCCCTGATTTGAGTCTCATTCATGCGCAAATAGCCTCAACCCCACGATAACTATGAGCTCTGTCACATCAGACCCTTTCTCCATGAACAACAGCTGTCCCAGGCGTTCGATCCGGCACCTCAACCTTAGCATTTATTACCAGAATAAGTTGAGAAAAACACTTTTATGTTCATACTTTAATCTTCAAACACGAGGTTTTAGTCTTATCAGACCAAAGTGGGAGAATACAAACATACATTCCATATTTGGAAAACTGAAATGAACTGTTGAAAATTGTTTTAATAAAACGTTGATCTGCTGTTCTATAAACATAGTTATGGTAACCAAGTTAATTGTTACTTCAAAAGTTCACTCTTTGAAAAAAAATTACCTGAACTTTGTTTAAAGTGAAACAATTAAAATTGAAACTCATCCAAAAATACGTACGCAATGTGGTCCAGGTCCGTTTTTCGTTGTGCTGAATTCAGATCCAGAATCCGTCAGAGACATCAGAGCTGACCAAACTACGCGCACTCATCAATATCTTCCGACCTGCCCAGGACCCCACAAGCCTTTAATGCCTCCTTGTGCAGTTTTTGGTGTTATAAAAACAGTCACCTATACAAGAAATATTTAATCCATTGCATTACAGAAAGATATGCCCACTAAGATGGCGCCCGTAAAAAGTTATGCCATGCTGAATGACTCAAAGATGGTAATGCCAACCACCGATAGCTCAGTTGGTAGAGCGGAGGACTGTAGAGTAAACACTGAGATCCTTAGGTCCCTGGTTCGAGTCCGGGTCGGTGGAGTTCCGTTTTCCTTATCTCACTTTGTTTACCTCCGCGATAATTGAGTGAAGCTGATCCTTTGACTAACTGGCTAATTCTATCAGTTTAAGGGAAGACACGTTTGATTCTTCTGTTATGAGTCCCCTGATTTGAGTCTCATTCATGCGCAAATAGCCTCAACCCCACGATAACTATGAGCTCTGTCACATCAGACCCTTTCTCCATGAACAACAGTTGTCCCAGGCCTTCGATCCGGCACCTCAACCTTAGCATTTATTACCAGAATAAGTTGAGAAAAACACTTTTATGTTCATACTTTAATCTTCAAACACGAGGTTTTAGTCTTACCAGACCAAAGTGGGAGAATACAAACATACATTCCATATTTGGAAAACTGAAATGAACTGCTGAAAATTGTTTTATTAAACTGTTGATCTGCTGTTTTACAAACATACACATGGTAACCAATTTAATTGTTAATTCAAAAGTTCACTCCTAAAAAAAATTTAACTGAAATTTATTTAGTGTGAAACAATATAATTTGATACTCATCCACAAATACGTACCCCGAGCTCCACAATGTGGCTCAGTTCCGTTTTTCGTCGTACCGATTTCCAATCCAGAATCCGTCAGAGACATCCCACCTGACAAAACTACGCGCACTCATCAATATCTTCCGAACTGGCCAGGACCCCACAGGTTTCCATATCCCCTTGTGTAGTTCTTGGTGTTGATATAAAAACAGTCACTTATACAAGAAATGTTTAATCAATTCCATTTCACAAAGATATGCCCACTAAGATGGCGCCCGTAAAAAACCATGCCATATTGAATGACTCAAAGATGATAATGCCAACCACCGATAGCTCAGTTGGTAGCGCGGAGGACTGTAGAGTAAATACTTAGATCCTTAGGTCCCTGGTTCGAGTCCGGGTCGGTGGAGTTCCGTTTTCTTTATCTCACTTTGTTTACCTCCGCAATAATTCAGTGAAGCTGAATCCTTTGACTAACTGGCTAATTCTATCAGTTTAAAGGAAGCCACCTTTAATTCTCCTGTTATGATTCCACTGATTTGAGTCTCATTCATGCGCAAATAGCCTCAACCCCACGATAACTATGAGCTCTGTCACATCAGACCCTTTCTTCATGAACAACAGTTGTCCCAGGCCTTCGATCCGGCACCTCAACCTTAGCATTTGTTACCGGAATAAGTTGAGAAAAACACTTTTATGTTCATACTTTAATCTTCAAACACGAGGTTTTTAGTCTAACCAGACCAAAGTGGGGAGAATAGAAACACGTATTCCATATTTAAAAAACTGAAATGAACTGTTGAAAATTGTTTTAATAAACCGTTGATCTGCTGTTTTATAAACATAGTTATGGTAACCAAGTTTATTGTTATTTCAAAAGTTCACTCTTTGAAAAAAATTTACATGAACTTTGTTTAAAGTGAAACAACTAAAATTGAAACTCATCCAAAATTACGTACGCAATGTGGTCCAGGTCCGTTTTTCGTTGTGCTGAATTCCGATCCAGAATCCGTCAGAGACATCAGAGCTGACCAAACTACGCGCACTCATCAATATCTTCCGAACTGGCCAGGACCTCACAAGCCTTTAATGCCTCCTTGTGTAGTTTTTGGTGTTGATATAAAAACAGTCACCTATACAAGAAATATTTAATCCATTGCATTACAGAAAGATATGCCCACTAAGATGGCGCCCGTAAAAAGTTATGCCATGCTGAATGACTCAAATAAGGTAATGCCAACCACCGATAGCTCAGTTGGTAGAGCGGAGGACTGTAGAGTAAACACTGAGATCCTTAGGTCCCTGGTTCGAGTCCGGGTCGGTGGAGTTCCGTTTTTTCTATCTCACTTTGTTTACCTCAGCGATAATTGAGTGAAGCTGATCCTTTGACTAACTGGCTACTTCTATCAGTTTAAGGGAAGACACGTTTAATTCTTCTGTTATGAGTCCCCTGATTTGAGTCTCATTCATGCGCAAATAGCCTCAACCCCACGATAACTATGAGCTCTGTCACATCAGACCCTTTCTCCATGAACAACAGTTGTCCCAAGCCTTCGATCCGGCACCTCAACCTTAGCATTTGTTACCAGAATAAGTTGAGAAAAACACTTTTATGTTCATACTTTAATCTTCAAACACGAGGTTTTAGTCTTACCAGACCAAAGTGGGGAGAATAGACCCACATACTCCATATTTAAAAAACTGAAATGAACTGTTGAAGATAGTTTTCATAAACCGTTGATCTGCTGTTTTATAAACATAGTTATGGTAATTAAGTTAATTGTTAATTCAAAAGTTCACTCTTTGAAAAAAATTTACCTGAACTTTGTTTAAAGTCAAACAACTAAAATTGAAACTCATCCAAAAATACGTACGCAATGTGGTTCAGGTCCGTTTTTCGTTGTGCTGAATTCCGATCCAGAATCCGTCAGAGACATCGCACCTGACAACACTACGCGCACTCATCATCAATATCTTCTGAACTGGCCATGACCCCACAGGCCTTCATTGCCCCCTTGTGTAGTTTTTGGTGTTGATATAAAAACAGTCACCTATACAAAAAAAATTTAATCAATTCCATTTCACAAAGATATGCCCAATAAGATGGCGCCCGTAAAAAATTATGCCATGCTGAATGACTTAAAGATAAGAACGTCAACCACCGATAGATGAGTTGATAGAGCGGAGGACAGTAGAGAAAATACTGAGATCCTTAGGTCCCCGGTTCGAGTCCCTGTCGGAGGAGTTCCGTTTTCTTTACCTCACTTTGTTTACCTCCGCGATAATTGAGTGAAGCTGATCCTTTGACTAACTGGGGACTTCTATCAGTTTAAGGGACGGCACGTTTATTTCGCTGCTATTAGTCCCCTGATATGAGTCTTATTCATGCGACAATAGCCTCAGCCCCACAATGACTATGAGCTCTGTCACATCAGACTCTTTCCTCACGAACAACGGTTTTCCCAAACCTTCGATCCGGCACCTCAACCTTAGCATTTATTACCAGAATAAGTTGAGAAAAACACTTTTATGTTCATACTTTAATCTTCAAACACGAGGTTTTAGTCTTACAAGACCAAAGTTGGGAGAATAGAAACACATATTCCCTATTTAAAAAACTGAAATGAACTGTTGAAAATTGTTTTAATAAACCATTGATCTGCTGTTTTATAAACATAGTTATGGTAACTAAGTTAATTCAAAAGTTCACTCTTTGAAAAAAATTTACCTGAACTTTGTTTAAAGTGAAACAACTAAACTTGAAACTCATCCAAAAATACGCACGCAATGTGGTTCAGGTCCGTTTTTCGTTGTGCTGAATTCCGATCCAGAATCCGTCAGAGACATCAGAGCTGACCAAACTACGCGCACTCATCAAAATCTTCTGAACTGGCCAGGACCCCAAAAGCCTTTAATGCCTCCTTGCTAAGTTTTTGGTGTTGATATAAAAACAGCCATCTATACAAGAAATATTTAATCCATTGCGTTACAGAAAGATATGCCCACTAAGATGGCGCCCGTAAAAAATTATTCCATGCTGAATGACTCAAAGATAGTAATGCCAACCACCGATAGCTCAGTTGGTAGAGCGGATGTCTGTAGAGTAAATACTGAGATCCTGAGGTCCCTGGTTCGAGTCCGGGTCAGTGGAGTTCAGTTTTCTTTATCTCACTTTGTTTACCTCCGCGAGAATTGAGTGAAGCTGATCCTTTGACTAACTGGCTAGTTCTATCATTTTAAGTGAAGACACGTTTAATTCTTCTGTTATGAGTCCCCTGATTTGAGTTTCATTCATGCGCAAATAGCCTCAACCCCACGACAACTATGAGCTCTGTCACATCAGACCCTTTCTTCATGAACAACAGTTGTCCCAGGCCTTCGATCCGGCACCTCAACCTTAGCATTCATTACCAGAATAAGTTGAGAAAAACACTTTTATGTTCATACTTTAATCTTCAAACACGAGGTTTTTAGTCTAACCAGACCAAAGTGGGGAGAATAGAAACACATATTCCATATTTAAAAAACTGAAATGAACTGTTGAAAATTGTTTTAATAAACCGTTGATCTGCTGTTTTATAAACATAGTTATGACAACCAAGATAATTGTTATTTCAAAAGTTCACTCTTTGAAAAAAATTCACATGAACTTTGTTTAAAGTGAAACAACTAAAATTGAAACTCATCCAAAAATACGTACGCAATGTGGTTCAGGTCCGTTTTTCGTTGTGCTGAATTCCGATCCAGACTCCGTCAGAGACATCAGAGCTGACCAAACTACGCGCACTCATCAATATCTTCCGAACTGGCCAGGACCCCACAAGCCGTTAATGCCTCCTTGTTTATTTTTGGTGTTGATATAAAAACAGTCCACTATACAAGAAATATTTAATCCATTGCATTACAGAAATATATGCCCACTAAGATGGCGCCCGTAAAAAGTTATGCCATGCTGAATGACTCAAAGATAGTAAAGGCAAGCACCGATCGCTCAGTTGGTAGAGCGGAGGACTGTAGAGTAAATACTGAGATCCTTAGGTCCCTGGTTCGAGTCCGGGTCGGTGGAGTTCCGTTTTCTTTATCTCACTTTGTTTACCTCCGCGATAATTGAGTGAAGCTGATCCTTTGACTAACTGGCTACTTCTATAAGTTTAAGGGAAGACACGTTTAATTCTTCTGTTATGAGTCCCCTGATATGAGTCTCATTCATGCGCAAATAGCCTCAAACAAAACGATAACTATGAGCTCTGTCACATCAGACCCTTTCTTCATGAACAACAGTTGTCCCAGGCCTTCGATCCGGCACCTCAAACTTAGCATTTATTACCAGAAGAAGTTGAGAAAAATACTTTTATGTTCATACTTTAATCTTCAAACACGAGGCTTTAGTCTTACCAGACAAAAGTGGGGAGAATAGAAACATACATTCCATATTTAAAAAACTGAAATGAACTGTTGAAAAGTTATGGTAACTAAGTTAATTGTTATTTCAAAAGTTCACTCTTTGAAAAAAAATTACCTGAACTTTGTTTAAAGTGAAACAATTAAAATTGAAATTCATCCAAAAATACGTACGCAATGTGGTTCAGGTCCGTTTTTCGTTGTGCTGAATTCCGATCCAGAATCCGTCAGAGACATCCGAGCTGACCAAAATAAGCGCACTCATCAATATCTTCCGAACTGGCCAGGACCCCACAAGCCTTTAATGCCTCCTTGTGTAGTTTTTGGTGTTGATATAAAAACAGTCACCTATACAAGAAATATTTAATCAAAAAAGTAAGGGCGCCCGTAAAAAGTTATGCCATGCTGAATGACTCAAATAAGGTAATGCCAACCACCGATAGCTCAGTTGGTAGAGCGGAGGACTGTAGAGTAAACACTGAGATCCTTAGGTCCCTGGTTCGAGTCCGGGTCAGTGGAGTTCCGTTTTTTCTATCTCACTTTGTTTACCTCAGAGATAATTGAGTGAAGCTGATCCTTTGACTAACTGGCTACTTCTATCAGTTTAAGGGAAGACATGTTTAATTCTTCTGTTATGAGTCCCCTGATTTGAGTCTCATTCATGCGCAAATAGCCTCAACCCCACGATAACTATGAGCTCTGTCACATCAGACCCTTTCTCCATGAACAACAGTTGTCCCAGGCCTTCGATCCGGCACCTCAACCTTAGCATTTATTACCAGAATAAGTTGAGAAAAACACTTTTATGTTCATACTTTAATCTTCAAACACGAGGTTTTAGTCTTACCAGACCAAAGTGGGGAGAATAGACCCACATACTCCATATTTAAAAAACTGAAATGAACTGTTGAAGATAGTTTTAATAAACCGTTGATCTGCTGTTTTATACACATAGTTATGGTAATTAAGTTAATTGTTAATTCAAAAGTTCACTCTTTGAAAAAAATTTACCTGAACTTTGTTTAAAGTCAAACAACTAAAATTGAAACTCATCCAAAAATACGTACGCAATGTGGTTCAGGTCCGTTTTTCGTTGTGGTGAATTCCGATCCAGAATCCGTCAGAGACATCGCACCTGACAAAACTACGCGCACTCATCATCAATATCTTCTGAACTGGCCATGACCCCACAGGCCTTCATTGCCCCCTTGTGTAGTTTTTGGTGTTGATATAATAACAGTCACCTATACAAAAAATATTTAATCAATTCCATTTCACAAAGATATGCCCAATAAGATGGCGCCCGTAAAAAATTATGCCATGCTGAATGACTTAAAGATAAGAACGTCAACCAACGATAGATGAGTTGATAGAGCGGAGGACAGTAGAGAAAATACTGAGATCCTTAGGTCCCCGGTTCGAGTCCCTGTCGGTGGAGTTCCGTTTTCTTTACCTCACTTTGTTTACCTCCGCGATAATTGAGTGAAGCTGATCCTTTGACTAACTGGCTACTTCTATAAGTTTAAGGGAAGACACGTTTAATTCTTCTGTTATGAGTCCCCTGATATGAGTCTCATTCATGCGCAAATAGCCTCAAACAAAACGATAACTATGAGCTCTGTCACATCAGACCCTTTCTTCATGAACAACAGTTGTCCCAGGCCTTCGATCCGGCACCTCAAACTTAGCATGTATTACCAGAATAAGTTGAGAAAAACACTTTTATGTTCATACTTTAATCTTCAAACACGAGGTTTTAGTCTTACAAGACCAAAAGTGGGGAGAATAGAAACACATATTCCATATTTAAAAAACTGAAATGAACTGTTGAAAATTGTTTTAATAAACAATTGATCTGCTGTTTTATAAACATAGTTATGGTAACTAAGTTAATACAAAAGTTCACTCTTTGAAAAAAATTTACCTGAACTTTGTTTAAAGTGAAACAACTAAACTTGAAACTCATCCAAAAATACGTACGCAATGTGGTTCAGGTCCGTTTTTCGTTGTGCTGAATTCCGATCCAGAATCCGTCAGAGACATCAGAGCTGACCAAACTACGCGCACTCATCAAAATCTTCTGAACTGGCCAGGACCCCAAAAGCCTTTAATGCCTCCTTGCTAAGTTTTTGGTGTTGATATAAAAACAGCCATCTATACAAGAAATATTTAATCCATTGCATTACAGAAAGATATGCCCACTAAGATGGCGCCCGTAAAAAATTATGCCATGCTGAATGACTCAAAGATAGTAATGCCAACCACCGATAGCTCAGTTGGTAGAGCGGATGTCTGTAGAGTAAATACTGAGATCCTTAGGTCCCTGGTTCGAGTCCGGGTCAGTGGAGTTCAGTTTTCTTTATCTCACTTTGTTTACCTCCGCGAGAATTGAGTGAAGCTGATCCTTTGACTAACTGGCTACTTCTATCATTTTAAGTGAAGACACGTTTAATTCTTCTGTTATGAGTCCCCTGATTTGAGTTTCATTCATGCGCAAATAGCCTCAACCCCACGACAACTATGAGCTCTGTCACATCAGACCCTTTCTTCATGAACAACAGTTGTCCCAGGCCTTCGATCCGGCACCTCAACCTTAGCATTCATTACCAGAATAAGTTGAGAAAAACACTTTTATGTTCATACTTTAATCTTCAAACACGAGGTTTTTAGTCTAACCAGACCAAAGTGGGGAGAATAGAAACACATATTCCATATTTAAAAAACTGAAATGAACTGTTGAAAATTGTTTTAATAAACCGTTGATCTGCTGTTTTATAAACATAGTTATGATAACCAAGTTAATTGTTATTTCAAAAGTTCACTCTTTGAAAAAAATTCACATGAACTTTGTTTAAAGTGAAACAACTAAAATTGAAACTCATCCAAAAATACGTACGCAATGTGGTTCAGGTCCGTTTTTCGTTGTGCTGAATTCCGATCCAGAGACATCAGAGCTGACCAAACTACGCGCACTCATCAATATCTTCCGAACTGGCCAGGACCCCACAAGCCGTTAATGCCTCCTTGTTTATTTTTGGTGTTGATATAAAAACAGTCCACTATACAAGAAATATTTAATCCATTGCATTACAGAAAGATATGCCCACTAAGATGGCGCCCGTAAAAAGTTATGCCATGCTGAATGACTCAAAGACAGTAATGGCAAGCACCAATCGCTCAGTTGGTAGAGCGGAGGACTGTAGAGTAAATACTGAGATCCTTAGGTCCCTGGTTCGAGTCCGGGTTAGTGGAGTTCAGTTTTCTTTATCTCACTTTGTTTACCTCCGCGAGAATTGAGTGAAGCTGATCCTTTGACTAACTGGCTACTTCTATCATTTTAAGTGAAGACACGTTTAATTCTTCTGTTATGAGTCCCCTGATTTGAGTTTCATTCATGCGCAAATAGCCTCAACCCCACGACAACTATGAGCTCTGTCACATCAGACCCTTTCTTCATGAACAACAGTTGTCCCAGGCCTTCGATCCGGCACCTCAACCTTAGCATTCATTACCAGAATAAGTTGAGAAAAACACTTTTATGTTCATACTTTAATCTTCAAACACGAGGTTTTTAGTCTAACCAGACCAAAGTGGGGAGAATAGAAACACATATTCCATATTTAAAAAACTGAAATGAACTGTTGAAAATTGTTTTAATAAACCGTTGATCTGCTGTTTTATAAACATAGTTATGATAACCAAGTTAATTGTTATTTCAAAAGTTCACTCTTTGAAAAAAATTCACATGAACTTTGTTTAAAGTGAAACAACTAAAATTGAAACTCATCCAAAAATACGTACGCAATGTGGTTCAGGTCCGTTTTTCGTTGTGCTGAATTCCGATCTAGAGACATCAGAGCTGACCAAACTACGCGCACTCATCAATATCTTCCGAACTGGCCAGGACCCCACAAGCCGTTAATGCCTCCTTGTTTATTTTTGGTGTTGATATAAAAACAGTCCACTATACAAGAAATATTTAATCCATTGCATTACAGAAAGATATGCCCACTAAGATGGCGCCCGTAAAAAGTTATGCCATGCTGAATGACTCAAAGACAGTAATGGCAAGCACCAATCGCTCAGTTGGTAGAGCGGAGGACTGTAGAGTAAATACTGAGATCCTTAGGTCCCTGTTTCGAGTCCGGGTCGGTGGAGTTCCGTTTTCTTTATCTCACTTTGTTTACCTCCGCGATAATTGAGTGAAGCTGATCCTTTGACTAACTGGCTACTTCTATAAGTTTAAGGGAAGACACGTTTAATTCTTCTGTTATGAGTCCCCTGATATGAGTCTCATTCATGCGCAAATAGCCTCAAACAAAACGATAACTATGAGCTCTGTCACATCAGACCCTTTCTTCATGAACAACAGTTGTCCCAGGCCTTCGATCCGGCACCTCAAACTTAGCATTTATTACCAGAAGAAGTTGAGAAAAACACTTTTATGTTCATACTTTAATCTTCAAACACGAGGCTTTAGTCTTACCAGACAAAAGTGGGGAGAATAGAAACATACATTCCATATTTAAAAAACTGAAATGAACTGTTGAAAAGTTATGGTAACTAAGTTAATTGTTATTTCAAAAGTTCACTCTTTGAAAAAAAATTACCTGAACTTTGTTTAAAGTGAAACAATTAAAATTGAAATTCATCCAAAAATACGTACGCAATGTGGTTCAGGTCCGTTTTTCGTTGTGCTGAATTCCGATCCAGAATCCGTCAGAGACATCCGAGCTGACCAAAATAAGCGCACTCATCAATATCTTCCGAACTGGCCAGGACCCCACAAGCCTTTAATGCCTCCTTGTGTAGTTTTTGGTGTTGATATAAAAACAGTCACCTATACAAGAAATTTTTAATCAATTCCATTTCACAATGACATGCCCACTAAGATGGCGCCCGTAAAAAGTCATGCCATGCTGAATGACTCAAAGATAATAATGCTAACCACCGATAGCTCAGGAGGTAGCGCGGAGGACTGTAGAGTAGATACTGAGATCCTTAGGTCCCTGGTTCGAGTCCGGGTCGGTTGAGTTCCATTTTCTTTATCTCACTATGTTTACCTCCGCAATAACTCAGTGAAGCTGAATCTTTTGACTAACTGGCTACTTCTAGCAGTTTACGGGAAGACACCTTTAATTCTCCTGTTATGAGTCCCCTGATTTGAGTCTCATTCATGCGCCAATAACCTCAACCCCACAATGACTATG
Source organism: Convolutriloba macropyga (assembly GCF_964194025.1). Classification (NCBI taxonomy): domain Eukaryota; kingdom Metazoa; phylum Xenacoelomorpha; order Acoela; family Convolutidae; genus Convolutriloba; species Convolutriloba macropyga. The sequence continues at coordinate 1,431,579 of NC_134478.1, read as the reverse complement.
AGCTGTCACATCAGACCCTTTCTTCACGAACAACGGTTGTCCCAGGCCTTCGATCCGGCACCCCGACCTGAGACTTTATTACCAGAATGAGTTGAGAATAATACTTTTATGTTCAAACTTTAACCTTCAATCAAGAGTTCTTATTCTTACCAGACCATAGTGGGGAGAACAGAAACAAACATTCCATATTTGGAAAACTGAAACGAACTGTTGAAAACTGTTTTATAAAACTGTTGATCTGCTGTTTTCTAAACAGAGTTATGGTAACTAAGTTAATTGTTAATTCAAAAATTCACTCTTAAAACAAATTTAGCTGAACTTTATTTAAAGTGAAACAATTAAAAATGAAACTCATCCAAAAATACGTACCCCTCGTTCCGCAATGTGGTTCAGTTTGGTTTTTGGTCGTGCTGAATTCCAATCCATAATCCGTCAGAAACATCCCAGCTGACAAAACTACGCGCACTCATCAATATCTTCCGAACTGGCCAGGACCCCACAAACCTTCATTGCCTCCTTGTGTAGTTTTTGGTGTTGATATTAAAACAGTCACCTATACAAATATATTTAATCAATTCCATTTCTTAACGATATGCCCACTAAGATGGCGCCCGTAAAAAGTTATGCCATGCTGAATGACTCAAAGATAGTCATGTCAACCACCGATAGCTCAGTTGGTAGAGCGGAGGACTGAACAGTAAATACTGCGATCCTTAGGTCCCTGGTTCGAGTCCGGGTCAGTGGAGTTCCGTTTTCTTTATCTCACTTTGTTTGCCTCCGCAATAAATCAGTGAAGCTGAATCCTTTGACTAACTGGCTACTTCTATCAGTTTAAGGGAAGACACGTTTAATTCTCCTGTTATGAGTCCCCTGATATGAGTCTAATTCATGCGCCAATAGCCTCAGCCCCACAATGACTATGAGTTATGTCACATCAGACCCTTTCTTCACGAACAACGGTTGTCCCAGGCCTTTGATCCGGGATCTCAACCTGTGCATTTATTACCAGAATGAGTTGAGAAAAAAACTTTTATGTTCATACTTTAATCTTCAATCACGAGTTTTCATTCTTACCAGACCAAAGTGGGGAAAATAGAAACGTACATTCCATATTTGGAAAACTGAAATGAACTTCTAAAAATTGTTTTATTAAACTGTTGATCTGCTGTTTTACAAACATAGACATGGTAACCAATTTAATTGTTAATTCAAAAGTTCACTCCTAAAAAAATTTTACCTGAACTTTATTTAGTGTGAAGCAATTTAATTTGATACTCATCCACAAATACGTACCCCGAGCTCCGCAATGTGGCGCAGTTCCGTTTTTCGTCGTACTGATTTCCAATCCAGAATCCGTCGGAGACATCCCAGCTGACATAACTACGCGCACTCATCAATATCTTCCGAACTGGCCAGGACCCCACAAGCCTTTAATGCCTCCTTGTGTAATTTTTGGTGTTGATATAAAAACAGTCAACTATACAAGAAATATTTAGTCAATTGCATTTCAGAAATATATGCCCACTAAGATGGCGCCCGTAAAAAGTTATGCCATGCTGAATGACTCAAAGATGGAAATGCCAACCACCGATAGCTCAGTTGCTAGAGCGCAAGACGGTAGAGTAAATACTGAGATCCTTAGGTCCCTGGTTCGAGTCCGGGTCGGTGGAGTTCCGTTTTCTTTATCTCACTTTGTTTACCTCCGCAATAATTCAGTGAAGCTGAATCCTTAGACTAACTGGCTACTTCTATCAGTTTAAGGGAAGACACGTCTGATTCTCCTGTTACGAGTCCCCTGACATGAGTCTCATTCATGCGCCAATAGCCTCAGCTCCAAAATGACTATGAGCTCTGTCACATCAGACCGTTTCTTCACGAACAACGGTTGTCCCAGGCCTTTGATCCGGGATCTCAATCTGTGCATTTAATACCAGAATGAGTTGAGAAAAACACTTTTATGTTCATACTTTAACCTTCAATCACAGGTTTTTATTCTTACCAGACCAAAGTGGGGAGAATAGAAACGTGCATTCCATATATCGAAAACTGAAATGAACTGCTGAAAATTGTTTTATTAAACTGTTGATCTGCAGTTTTACAAACATAGACATGGTAACCAAGTTAATTGTTAATTCAAAATTCCACTCGTAAAAAAAATAAACTGAACTTCAATTAGTGTGAAGCAATTTAACTGGATACTCAACCACAAATACGTACCCCGAGCTCCGCAATGTGGCTCAACTCCGTTTATCGTTGAACTGAATTCCTATCCAGAATCCGTCGGAGACATCCCAGCTGACAAAACTACGCGCACTCATCAATGTCCTCCGAACTGGCGAGGACCCAACAGGCTTTTATTGCCTCCTTGTGTAGTTTTTGGTTTTCATATAAAAACAGTCAGCTCTACAAAAAACATTTAATCAATTCCATTTCACAAAGATATGCCCACTAAGATGGCGACCTAAAAAGTTATGCCATGCTGAATGATTCAAAGACAATCATGTCATCCACCGATAGCTCAGTTGGTAGAGCGGAGAATTGTAGAGTAAATACTGGGAATTTTAGATCCCTGGTTAGAGTCCGGGTCGGTGGAATTCCGTTTTCTTTATCTCACTTTGTTTACCTCCGCAATAATTCAGTGAAGCTCAATCCTTTGACTAACTGGCTACTTCTATCAGTTTAAGGGAAGAAACGTTTAGTTCTTCTGTTATGAGTCCCCTGATATGAGTCTCATTCATGCGCCAATAGCCTCAGCCCCACAATGACTATGAGCTCTGTCACATCAGACCCCTTTCTTCACGAACAACGGTTGTCGCTGACCTTTGATCCGGGATCTCAACCTGTGCATTTATTACCTGAATCAGTTGAGAGTTCATACTTTAATCTTCAATCACGAGTTTTTAATCTTACCAGACCAAAGTGGGAGAATAGAAACGTACATTCCATACTTGGAAAACTGAAATGAACTGCTGAAAATTGTTTTATTAAACTGTTGATCTGCTGTTTTACAAACATAGACATGGTAACAAAGTTAATTGTTGATTCAAAAGTTCACTCGTAAAAAAAATTAACTGAACTTCAATTAGTGTTAAGCAATTTAACTGGATACTCAACCACAAATACGTACCCCGAGCTCCGCAATGTGGCCCAATTCCGTTTATCGTTGAACTGAATTCCTATCCAGAATCCGTCGGAGACATCCCAGCTGACAAAACTACGCGCACTCATTAGTATCTTCCGAACTGGCCAAGACCCACAGGCCTTCATTGCCTCCTTGTGTAGTTTTTGGTGTTGATATAAAAACAGTCATCTATACAACAAAAAATATTATATCAATTCCATTTCATAAAGATATGCCCACTAAGATGGCGCCCGTAAAAAGTTATGCCATTCTGAATGACTCAAAGATGGAAATGCCAACCACCGATAGCTCAGTTGGTAGAGCGGAGGACTGTAGAGTAAATACTGAGATCCTTAGGTCCCTGGTTCGAGTCCGGGTCGGTGGAGTTCCGTTTTCTTTATCTCACTTTAATTACCTCCGCAATAATTTAGTGAAGCTGAATCCTTTGACTAACTGGCTACTTCTATCAGTTTAAGAAAGACAAGTTTATTTCTCCTGTTATGAGTCCCCTGATGAGTCTCATTCATGCGCCAATAGCCTCAGCTCCACAATGACTATGAGCTCTGTCACATCAGACCCATTTCTTCACGAACAACGGTTGTCCAGGGCCTTCGATCCGGCACCTCAACCTGTGCATTTATTACCAGAATGAGTTGAGAAAAACACTTTTATGTATACTTTAATCTTCAATCTCGCGTTTTTATTCTTACCAGACCAGTGGGAAGAACAAAAACGTACATGTATATTTGGAAAACTGAAATGAACTGCTGAAAATTGTTTTATTAAACTGTTGATCTGCTGTTTTACAAACATAGACATGGTAACCAATTTAATTGCTAATTCAAACGTTCACTCCTAAAAAAAATTTAACTCAAATTTATTTAGTGTGAAGCAATTTAATTTGATACTCATCCACAAATACGTACCCGGAGCTCCACAATGTGGCTCAGTTCCGTTTTTCGTCGTACTCATTTGCGATCCAGAATCCGTCGGAGACATCCCAGCTGACAAAACTACGCGAACTCATTAGTATCTTCCGAATTGGCCAAGACCCAAAGGCCTTCATTGCCTCCTTATGTAGTTTTTGGTGTTGATATAAAAACAGTCACCTATGCAACAAAAAATATTTAATCAATTCCATTTCATAAAGATATGCCCACGAAGATGGCGCCCGTAAAAAGTTATGCATTCTGAATGACTCAAAGATGGAAATGCCAACCACCGATAGCTCAGTTGGTAGAGCGGAGGACTGTAGAGTAAATACTGAGATCCTTAGGTCCCTGGTTCGAGTCCGGGTCGGTGGAGTTCCGTTTTCTTTATCTCACTTTAATTACCTCCGCAATAATTTAGTGAAGCTGAATCCTTTGACTAACTGGCTACTTCTATCAGTTTAAGAAAGACAAGTTTATTTCTCCTGTTATGAGTCCCCTGATGAGTCTCATTCATGCGCCAATAGCCTCAGCTCCACAATGACTATGAGCTCTGTCACATCAGACCCATTTCTTCACGAACAACGGTTGTCCAGGGCCTTCGATCCGGCACCTCAACCTGTGCATTTATTACCAGAATGAGTTGAGAAAAACACTTTTATGTTCATACTTTAATCTTCAATCACGAGTTTTTATTCTTACCAGACCAAAATGGGAGAATAGAAACATACATTCCATATTTGGAAAACTGAAATGAACTGCTGAAAATTGTTTTTTTAAACTGTTGATCTGCTGTTTTACAAACATAGACATGGTAACCAAGTTAATTGTTAATTCAAAAGTTCACTCGTAAAAAAAAATTTAACTGAATTTTATTTAGTGTGAAGCAATTAATTTGATACTCATCCACAAATACGTACCCCGAGCTCCGCAATGTGGCTCAGTTCCGTTTTTCGTCGTACTGATTTCCGATCCAGAATCCGTCGGAGACATCCCAGCTGACAAAACTACGCGCACTCATTAGTATCTTCCGAATTGGCCAAGACCCAAAGGCCTTCATATTCTCCTTATGTAGTTTTTGGTGTTGATATAAAAACAGTCACCTATGCAACAAAAAATATTTAATCAATTCCATTTCACAAAGATATGCCCACTAAGATGGCGCCCGTAAAAAGTTATGCCATTCTGAATGACTCAAAGATGGAAATGCCAACCACCGATAGCTCAGTTGGTAGAGCGGAGGACTGTAGAGTAAATACTGAGATCCTTAGGTCCCTGGTTCGAGTCCGGGTCGGTGGAGTTCCGTTTTCTTTATCTCACTTTGCTTACCTCCGCAATAATTCAGTGAAGCTGAATCCTTTGACTAACTGGCTACTTCTATCAGTTTAAGGGAAGACACGTTTAATTCTTCTGTTATGAGTCCCCTGATTTGAGTTTCATTCATGCGCAAATAGCCTCAGCTCCACAATGACTGTGAGCTCTGTCACATCAGACCCCTGTCTTGACGAACAGCGGTTGTCCCAGGCCTTTGATCCGGGATCTCAACCTGTGCATTTATTACCAGAATGAGTTGAGAGTTCATACTTTAATCTTCAATCTCGCGTTTTTATTCTTACCAGACCAGTGGGAAGAACAAAAACGTACATGTATATTTGGAAAACTGAAATGAACTGCTGAAAATTGTTTTATTAAACTGTTGATCTGCTGTTTTACAAACATAGACATGGTAACCAATTTAATTGCTAATTCAAACGTTCACTCCTAAAAAAAATTTAACTCAAATTTATTTAGTGTGAAGCAATTTAATTTGATACTCATCCACAAATACGTACCCGGAGCTCCACAATGTGGCTCAGTTCCGTTTTTCGTCGTACTCATTTGCGATCCAGAATCCGTCGGAGACATCCCAGCTGACAAAACTACGCGAACTCATTAGTATCTTCCGAATTGGCCAAGACCCAAAGGCCTTCATTGCCTCCTTATGTAGTTTTTGGTGTTGATATAAAAACAGTCACCTATGCAACAAAAAATATTTAATCAATTCCATTTCATAAAGATATGCCCACGAAGATGGCGCCCGTAAAAAGTTATGCCATTCTGAATGACTCAAAGATGGCAATGCCAACCACCGATAGCTCAGTTGGTAGAGCGGAGGACTGTAGAGTAAATACTGAGATCCTTAGGTCCCTGGTTCGAGTCCGGGTCGGTGGAGTTCCGTTTTCTTTATCTCACTTTGTTTACCTCCGCAATAATTCAGTGAAGCTGAATCCTTTGGCTAGCTGGCTACTTCTATCAGTTTAAGGGAAGACACGTTTATTTCTCCTGTTATGAGTCCCCTGATGAGTCTCATTCATGCGCCAATAGCCTCAGCTCCACAATGACTATGAGCTCTGTCACATCAGACCCATTTCTTCACGAACAACGGTTGTCCCAGGCCTTTGATCCAGGATCTCAACCTGTGCATTTATTACCAGAATGAGTTGAGAAAAACACTTTTATGTTCATACTTTAATCTTCAATCCTGCGTTTTTATTCTTACCAGACCAGTGGGAAGAATAGAAACGTACATGTATATTTGAAAAACTGAAATGAACTGCTGAAAATTGTTTTATTAAACTGTTGATCTGCTGTTTTACAAACATAGACATGGTAACCAATTTAATTGTTAATTCAAACGTTCACTCCTAAAAAAAATTTAACTCAAATTTATTTAGTGTGAAGCAATTTAATTTGATACTCATCCACAAATACGTACCCCGAGCTCCACAAAGTGGCTCAGTTCCGTTTTTCGTCGTACTGATTTCCAATCCAGAATCCGTCGGAGACATCCCAGCTGACATAACTACGCGCAATCATATCTTCCGAACTGGCAAGGACCCAACAGGTCTTTATTACCTCCTTGTGTAGTTTTTGGTGTTGATATAATAACAGTCGCCTATACAAGAAATATTTAATCCATTGCATTACAGAAAGATATGCCCACTAAGATGGCGCCCGTAAAAAGTTATGCCATGCTGAATGACTCAAAGATAGTCATGTCAACCACCGATAGCTCAGTTGGTAGAGCGGAGGACTGTAGAGTAAATACTGAGATCCTTAGGTCCCTGGTTCGAGTCCGGGTCGGTGGAATTCCATTTTGTTTACCTCTTTGTTTACCTCCCTGATAACTGATACCTCCCACTCGTATTTATATTCCAACATTTTTTTTTCAGAATGGGCTAATATATATGCGAAGAGGGCTTTTTGATTCGTCAGTAAACTTTTTACTAACGTCTTTACGAATCGTAAAGGAAAAAACAGAAACATCATTTTGTTGATCTTTTCCCTTTGTCCGCCCCCCCCCCCCCCCCGTATACTATGGAACTGTCCCCCACCCCCCCCCCCCCCGTATACTATGGAACTGTCCCCCCGTGTTGGGGCACGTAGCCATTACATAGTAAATAATCTTGTAAAAATATGGCACGGGCGTGCAAACAATATGGACCCATTAAACGAAAACAAACTAAATGGCAGGGTCGTGTTCTCTCGAACTCAAGCAAAAGCATCTGGGACTAAACGTATCTAAGCCTACATCTGTGATGAAAATATGAAAATTGTGAACCTCTCTAGTCCTAAAACTTTCTGACAAACTTCAGCAACACAAAAGAACTATCTAAAAACTTGATTGAAAGGTAATTGAAGGGTTTTACGATGAAATGCGGCCAAGCTTTCTCCAAAATGTTCTTATTATTGCTGTGCTGATCATTTTCGACTGACAGAGGAGCTACGCCCTGGAGAACAGTTGCGGATCTTTACCGCTTGTGCCCCCCCCCCCCCCTTTACGTTATGCACCCCCCCCCCCCCTCCCCCCAGTTTCAGAGCACGTGCCAGTACATAGTAAACCATTATGTAAAAATATGGCACGTGCGTCTGGGGGTGCAAATATGCACCCACTGAGCTGGGGGGGGGGGGGACACAAACGGAAAAGATCCACATTTTCAATACTCAGTCTGATTGAGTTCCTTAACAATAATGAGCTACTATTTGAAATGAAAAAAAACAACGCTTGGCATCCTTTGATGTTGTATTGAGCTTTTAACCGGTTGAAACTAGGTAAAAAAAGATATACAGAAATCTTTCAGAAATGAGTGAAAAGTTCAGATCAAAATCTTTAATGAAGGATACAGCTGCTCATTTACCTGAAGGAATCGCGCAAACTTGCCTCTTGATATCAAAAAAAATAACAGCCTGGCTTTCTCTCACCTCCATACGCCTATTTTGTTGGGCAACAAGGATTGACTGATTTGAGAAATATGACTTGTTAGATAAGTTGTCCATAAGTTATCAACTTATCATGCCAATTAACATATTTTTCTGACTCATCTTAGTAGGGGAGGAACTATATGCTCATTTGGGTTTTTTGTTCGGTTAATTTCGGGCGATCGATATATTCATCGTAGAGTTCTGAGTGGTATTATTCGAAAGCTCGTACAGCGTAGAATTTGAAATTGAAAAATTTGGAATTTCGTTTTTCCAGGCAGTTATCGAGGTTTAAAATTTTGTAAACAACCGAATTATATCGGTTGTTTTTGTTCACGTTTTCCCGAATTTCGCACAATTGTCGTCAAAATTGCAAAAATTTGTTAATAGTAGTTATCTTGGTTTCACTTTAAAAAAAGAGGAGGTTCGGTGAATTGTTTAATCCGACAACTTTAACTCAGATTTTTGCCAAAGTTTTCAAAATTCAGCCTTTTGTCATTAAAATTGGCACCAAAAATGCTTTTTTAGCCTTTTTCTTCAAATTTGCCGAAAGCAATCGCCTAAAAACTGCTGACACAATTTTGAGTCGAATCGAAAGGCTCGTTTTGCTACCGCTTCTTATATGAATGACCTAGAATAAACAATTCGCCGGTTTCTTGCCAACGTAAAACGATCATTATGCAACATACACTAAACGAAACATTTATTTTTGATATATTGAAAATTTGGGAAATTTTGTCAAATTAACAATTGCGGTAACCTTTGAACCAATTATTTGCAATAAATGAAAGCTCAACAACATCAACGCTAATTTTCTCATCGTGCTTTTTGATAATCAAAACTTTTTCTGAAAGTGTCGTTGCGATGTCTTTTTAAAAACATACTAGCTGAAAGAGCAGTTCAGACAGTGAAGCGGGCACTTCAAGTGTGGACTCCCAACCTTAATGTGTCAATTGGAGCATTCCTGCAAAGGGCACTGATGACACATCACAACACTTCAAAGACGAGGGGCAAAACTCCAGTTGAACTCTTGTTGGGACGCAGAGTGAGATTACCAGCAAAAGCAGATTTGGACTTGTGCGAACCCATTCTATTCAAGGCCAACGAAAAGACAGAGACAATTCCTGCTACCTTCATCATCACGAAGGGCTTGAACACATCTTTCATACAGCCCGAAAACTCAGCACGGACTATTCTAGTGAGCGACAACCAAATTGCGAGACTAGACGAGGACAATGTGAAAACTGAACCAGCAGTGGAGCAGACCATATCTCAATCAGAACAACAACTTCAGAACACAGATGTGGGACCTTCACTTCAAGGTGAAGCCTCTGCAGCCACATCATCTGCAGAGCACCAACAACCCGAAACCTCAGAGCCTTCACGAACATCAACAAGAAACAGAAAACAACCCGACAGATTTGGAGAACCTATACCCACAAACTTGCTTAAAACAGGAGTGAGGATGTGATGGTTTCAAAGAAACATCAAGAAACTTAGAAGTTTTCTTTATTAAAAACTCAAAGAACGAAAGAAGAACTTACCTGACGAACTTTATTGCTGTGTCGATAAATAATGGCCACAAAACGACTCAATTCTAATTTTTTGGCGCTATCATTATCTTATTGACCTATCAATCATATGTCAGAGGCAAATTCTCCCACCAACAGAAAACTGATTCTAACATCCACCGACCTCCAACTAATGAGCTCGATTGTACCCAAGCCATATATGATTCCCATGAAATGTTGATGAAAATAGAAAATCCCCTCCGGGATTCGGAGCTAAGATCTATTCACAAGCCAATCATTTAAAATATTTTTAGCTAATCTAAATTTTCTCGGTACATTTTCGCATAGATAACTACTATCAATACAAGCTAAATTTTGTATATTGAGAGCATTTGAGATCACAGAAAAATCAAAAAGCGTGAAAAACTAAGTTGAAAGCTAAGAGTGTTCTAGAATAGCGCAGATTCTGTAAAGCTAAAACTTTGCAGAAAAACAAACGTTTACAATTAGAACTTCAAACTTAGTTCTGGAGCATTTCAAAAACATTTAGAACCCAGGAAAGTATATCCTCCCTCTGGGCGAGCAAACTTTCAAGCTCTCTTAGCCTCGTGGTAACAGCACCTCACTAACAGTCTTTTGTCCCAGGTTCGGTTCTCACCCATCTACTTTGAGCCTTAAAGTCATTGACCTCTCTCGATATGTTCGCTAAACCATGCAGCTCAAAGCGGCTCTTACGCATGCGCTTCGAGAGGCCCCTTAAACAAGCAAAAATTTTGTCCCATTTTAGAGCTCACGCATTTAATAAATAGGAATTTAGCAAATTATTGTTTTTCTTTTCTATGTTAATTTTAGAACAGAATCGTTTCTTATCACGGTTCAAATATTGGCAGCTCCTACTTACGCCAAAATCATGACTAATGAAAAATCATGATTTCATAGAAAAGCTCCTGGTTTTTATGCCTTTGACAGGGTTTTCGTAAAATTAAATTGAATTCTTGTGTTATTTCCCGCATTTGTTGTTCTTTTTGCCGTCTCGTGACTTTGTGCCATTAATCGAAGAACCAGTTGGTTTCCTCAAAAGGTAAAAGTGAACAAGTGAACCCACACAATGCTTTCAGTTGATACCTAATGGCTGACATGACTTCGATTATAATTGGTTAGAGAAAGTTTCAGTGAAATTTTGAAATTGGCCACTCTTTTCATAATTAAGTCAATTTTCAGTTTAGTCTTAGTAAACTAAGGTTTAATCTTTTTTTCTAGACAATACAAATTAACCTTTTTAAAGTTTAACCTTTTCAATTAATGCTTATTTGGCTTTGATACAAGTTTTCGTAATTCTTGTAATTTTTGTCTAATCGTGACGTTGTTTTTATGCCGCTTTGCTATTGGCTATGAAAAAAAAAAACATTTGAAATATTGGCAACGCAATTAACATACATATTGTTCTTCTAGTGAATAGCGCATGGTATAAACGGTTGCAAAAGTGTTTTCCTGGAAAAACCAATTTATTTTTTGATTTTAGTTTTATTTCGTTCCTTTTGTAGTTGCATAACCTATTATGGCTGATGGGCGGTCTCAGCAGCTTCTCCTAGAGATATATTGAACATAAACATGACCGAAGTTGATTGCTATTCGTTTTAATGACATTGAAATAAATTGTTTTGAAGAAACTGAATTTTTTGAACACAGCGCCCTTTTGTTCTTCTTTTTAACAACTTGCAACTTAGTATGATTGATGAAACGTCCCATCCAGTTTTCTGAAGGAAACATTAATCTCTATACCATTTATATGTTGCAACTCATGGTTTCATGGCTTTGACACTATGTCTCGTCATAAAATTTTGATAGTTATTGATAGTGGTCAATGATTGTGGTTTCTAGTGTTGTCTATTTCATCTAGACCCTCTAAAATGAGGGCACAGTGATTTCTAAAATTTTAGATCAAGTGAACACTCATAATTTCTTCAGTTGATAGCTTATGGTCGTAATCGCTTCAACGAAGTGTTTTGGTTAAAAAAATGTTTGTGGAATTTTGAGATGTGGCTGTTGTCGTTGTTAATTTCTAGTCTTTAGACTAATTCTCCACGAACTAGAGGTAAAATTGCTTCATATATATAGCTTCATATATAGTTTGAGCGTTCAAAAAATATGACTCTTATTTGTCTTTGAAAATATTTGGTTTAAAAGCAACCAGTGATTTTTGAACATTGCTATTTCTTTATCATATTGATGTTAATTTGTAGCAGAGTCTAAAAAAAACTCGTTATATCTTTTTTCTAGATTAACAAAACAGTGCTTGTTTATTATTGCTTTTATAGTTGTGCTACTTCGAGTTCTCATAAAAATTTTTGATTTCAGGATGTTTGCTCAATTTTTTAGTTTATTTTTGTATTCTTGTCACATTACAACAATCATGACGGTTCCCATTGGCTTCAAAGGACAGATGAACTAATCTTACATAATGTTTCCAGTGATGAGCTAATAGTTTTAATGATTTCGAGGCCGTTTCCTCTAAAAATGTTTATCTAATTTTCTATTTTTGTATGAATTTGTTGCTTCTTTTTGTAGTCATATGTCATTATGGATAATGAAAGGCCTCAATGCTTCCAATGCAGACATAGAAGAACCCATCTGATATTTTCAATTTGTAGCTAAAGGTTTTAATGGCTTCGGAAGTAATTGCTTTCATAGAATTCATTGCCAAAAACTCCTCATTGACATCAAAAAATTGAACAGATCTTTATAAATCAATAAAACTCAAGTTGCTCCAAGGAATAATATTTTGTGCACCAACGTCTCCAAAACAAAACAATAATGATGTTAAAATTGAACAAATTTACGTCAAGACTATTCAAATTACCAAGAAAACTTGCAAAACTGCCGTTCCAAACCGTTTTGATAGATAGTAACGGCTCTACCAGCGCTCTGTAGAGCATGTAAAGATTTTCTGAGCACGTTTTAAGGTAGTGCTCACAAGGAGTATACAATTTCAGCTAAAAATATCTGATTTGGGGGAAGCTTTTATAAAAAGAAGTCAAAGCAAGAGACTCGTTGGCCCCGCATGATCTTAAATAATACAAAATAATGTCATTGAGCTCATTTCAACTCATTAAAGCAAAAAAGATCAATGCCATCGGAATCACTTAAGCCAATGGGATTTAACAATTTATGCAGATTTCGGTGCAAAAGTCCAAATGGTCAAACGCGAGATTGATCGGGCGAAAAATTGCAGTTAAAAAGACCAACAGAGACCAATTAATTGCTTTAAATTTTCTTTGAAAACGGTAACAAAATACAAGTATCCATTAACTTGTTGAGACATTTAATGGTGTAGAAAAATCATAAAATGATCAGATTGGTTAATCAAGACAGACAGTCAGTAAAATCACCAATAATAGGATTATCAAATCAAAAAACCTAAACAATTGTTCAAATTTGACGTCGATTACACCGATTATTCTCAATGCTCAGTTTCTACAAGAAAAATTCTACTTGTTTTCTCTGTAATTACTATCATCTGAATTCTAAAGGTTTCATCATGTTCTTTTCCAATCATGTCATTCGTTTGGTGAGATAAAAGAGTGTGTACATGTCCATTCTCATTGGACACAAAAAAAATGCATCGAATTTTTAATTGGGTTCCTATCAAGAAAATAATAAAGTTTAATGTGATTGAGAAGGCGATAGTTAATTAGCATTTCAACGTATTGTGATGCAATGAAAAATCTAAACAGTTAGATAATTTTTATTTCGGTTTTCAAAACTTCAATAGCAATTTTTTAACTCAAAAATTACAAGCAACAAAAATTACAATATCAAATTTTTGTTAAATTTTTCAGGTGCTAAAAAGAAAAATTTTATAATCTTTCCGCCAAGTTTTAGGATGACAAGAACGCACATTAATGCCTGCGGCGCCTAATTGCAACTAATTACATCGATTCACGCATCCGACTAAACAGAACAAATTGTTAAAGTTTTCATAGGTCAGTCCGATGTTGATTTCTCTATGATAAAAAATGCATTGTTGTTGTGATGTGATAAACAAAAAAGGTCTGTTGTTAAGTGATGTGAATCAACTTCAACAATTCAATAATTCTGTGGCGACTGAAGGTTCATTCGTTAAAATGAAGACGGACCAGATCACTGACCGACCGAAACTTGTACTTAAATTCAAAACAATTCAAAAATTCAAAAAACCGTGATTAATTGAAAAAATTAGCAAACACGAAAACACTTGCATAACATAACTGAACTGGCAAAACGTGATTCGAAACACAGAAAGCAACTAAACTATTGGTCAATTAATTAACCAACTAAATGAGATCAAACAAGGAGGCTCGGTAATGTGCGATTCAAGTATTTTTCAAAAAAATTGTTGTATGAACGAAAAGATAGCCTCCAAAGCAAATAACTCAGTGGAGTAAAAAATGATGCATTAAATTATTGAGATATGCCAATATTAAGAATGCGAGTCAAGACGAACAGCAAAATCTAACAACAACAACAAACATTAATTACATCAAAAACTTTATGTCCGTTTTAAAAAACAAAACTTAATAACAAAGTCATACTATAGTCATATAAAACTGAAACTAAACAAAACTACTTGTAAATCGCCAGAAAAGATATGGGACCAGTCCATAATAAGGCTTGGTAACAGCTAGACAATAAAGAACAAAAACAGTAAAGTTGAAAAATTCGCTTATAATTAATAAAAACAATTAAATTCAAAGTAATGAAAGCCATTAGAAATCAACTAAAATATCCCATAGGTTTACAATTACCAATGCTTCTATAGAAGTGGTTTAACAACTGTTGGTATTACATTGTTTATGCTGTCATAAAAAGAGCAACAAATAGACATCAAAAAAATCAATTAAAACTCGCCAGAAAACGGTTTCGAAGCAGTAAAGCCATAATTTGGCACCGAGACTATGTTCGATTGCACCTTCGTTGAACAATGATAATGTATTAAGTGAATTCTCATTAAAGAAACTAGTTAACAAGTGGACAAAAAGGAAAAAAAGGCAAAATAAAGTAACATTTTTTTTCGAAAAAAAAATTAATTCCAAAGACATGAAAGCCGTTGATTACAAAATGAAATATTTAAATAGGTTCGTTTATTGTTCCAAAGGAAGCCCCTGACATTTGCAATTATCTAGAATATGTCTTACGTTTAAAAAAGTACGTCAAATATGACAAAAATCAAAAATTAAATTACTTTTTTTTAAAAAACCTGTGTCGAAGCCAGTAAAGGCATAACGAATTTTTTAAAAACATACCGTTTTTGACAATTTTTTGACAAAATAATGTCATAATTGGTCTGTAATTAACTAGACTAGGTAACAAACAGACAATAAAAGGAACCAATTCCGAAACTAATGTTTTTCAATTTTGGAAAACAATTAATTTCGAAGTCATGAAAGCCATCAGCTGTCTACTAACATCAGAATATCGGCTCATCTTATCTTCCATGGAAGCCAATGAGAAGGTGTCCTTGTAGAGGATATTAAATACAACTAAAAAGACAAAGTAAGAACGACAGTTAAAAACAAGATTAAAAAGTTCAATAAAACTCTTCGAGAAAGTAGTGTCGAAGCCGTTAAAACCGTAATCTAAATCTTTCAGGATTTTAATATCAATTGTGCCTTACTTTGAACGCCAATAATGTGATATATAAACTGTCAACAACATGATAATGCGACAAAAATAGAAGACATGAAAAATGGGCAAAAAGCCAAAAATTAAAAAAATGTAAAATCTAGTATCAAAGCCAGAAAACCATAAATTAAGGCGTAAAACCTCAATAAAGATTGAATTTGAATTCAGTAGAAAGAAGAAGCATTCTTTCATTGCCGACAATAGGCTACAAGTTGACAAAGTAAGAAAACAATGAAGGCAAAGTTCATAAGCAATTTTTCATTTAAAAATCAAATATTTTTAAAAGTCAAAACGACCAAAAGCTTTCAAGTAACAAATTAGATACATTAAATTGGGGCTAATTTGAAAGCCAATTGGACCTAGCACTAGTAAGCTTTGATTTGAAATGTTCTGTTATTTAATTAACAAAAAAAGATCAAATTTTTTAATAAAAAAGACAGACTGATTACAATCCAAATTATTTTCGGATTGTAACAGTCCAAGATTGGTCCAAAGCTGGCCTTGCTTCTGATGCTTGTCCATTAGGAAAACTTAATTGTTTCGAGTGTTATAGATCTAGATATTTAACATATTGGTTAAAACATCAAAAGTAATTGCTGCGTGTGATAATCATCGAGTAAAGTTGGCAAAAAAACGGCAAAGTTTTAAGTACAGAGCACTCTCAACGGAAGTTGAAGTAGAAAATGCCCCTTTGGAAACTACAAAGATTTTGTTAGTGGTGTTTGGGTGTGCACTTTCTGCAAATTTAATCAAAGTGGACTGAAAAAACTTATTTCGTGCTGTTTTTGATGAAAAAGTCTAGATTTTGAAATATTTAGTCAGATTTTTTGACAAAATTAAATAGAAATAGCCGAAAAAATTCTCTGTCCTTAAAAATAAAATCAACAAGACTTTCTTAAAAAAAATTCTAACAAACTTTATCAAAACTGGCGAAATTTTTCGGTCAAAATTCCGAAAAATGTGAAAAAAAATCAACGGAACTCAGTCTTTTTTCTCAAAAGTTTAAACCTCGATAACTCCCTGTAAAAAATGAAAATAAAAAAAAATCAATTCCATATTCTACGCTGGACAAGCTTTCTAATGATACCAGTCTCAACTCTCTACGATGAATATATTGATCAGCCAAAATTGACTGAACAAAAAACCCATTTGAGTATATAGTTCCCCCCCTCAAGAGGGGTGGGAACAATAACTTTAATTGACGCTATTGATGGAAATTGGAGCGAAAAGGATGATTATGATCGCAAGTTAATAATCAAAAGAATATCTCTACATAGACTTGTATCTCTGCCCGCTTTACATCATTAACGAATGCGTTAGAAGATACACTCGGCTTAAAAATAAAAGCATCTTTGTTCCTTAAATTTACAGTTTTATACGTTCATTATTTAAATTGTTGCAGAAAAAATACAATAAATTTGATTCGTCGTTTTCGAATCAAAATGCGCAAAGTTTTGAAGCATGACGTAAACATACCAAGTAGGTCTTGCTGTACATAAACACAAAACAGCAGACTCAATAAAAATAGTTCTTGGGAGTTCTCGTTTAAAAGAGAAGTCGACCTTTACCTCAAATTAGAAAATAGACGTCAAAATTATTATTAGTTATTCAAAACCACGCTGATCGAATTTAAACTGTTCTACATATGGCATATTTATTTATACTTTATGCTTTGAATTACACTTTATCACTCCATTCGGATCAATTTACCTCGTTTACCTCTAAATTAAAGGCTAAACTATAAAAATGTACCAAGGTAGACAAAATCGGTCAGAAACTCAGACGATTTTTGAGATATCAATTTGGACTGGCGAGGACAGTCAAAATAGAATCTTCTGCGGATAATATAGAGAAAAAGTGAACGTTGAAGTGCCGAAAAACAGCATATTTTTTGAATATGCAAAAATATTTGGGTGCAGAAGTTAGTTTATGCATTTGTCCTTCAAGACTGCCAAATATATTTATAATCCGTGTACGAAGGAATAGTAGGACCGAATGTGAGAGTACTAATCAAACCAATTAAATAAGCGCTACAAAGTGATAAAAATGCATCTCGGAAGACAACAATTTAGTATCATTAGATAAATCAACGAGATAAAAAATCTTTACTTCATTGTTGCTGCTCTATCAACCATCTTCGCAATTCATGGAATTATTTCGTATTTATCACTTTTCGTGAGGAAATCGTTGGTAGGAACAAAAAATACATAACAAAACAAAAGGAACTGGCGAACGAGAATTTGTTTTTTTAAACAAAAACGAAAAAAAGAATTTTCCCATTAATGAGATTATTGAAAAAAAATTACATATAGGCTGGATAGAAATCAAATACGTCATCGTGCTTTTTTAAAGTTTTCAAGCTATTTGTTTGTAAAGTTTGCAGCAAATTGAGTTTTAGCACTAAAAACTGTTAAATAAGCGAGCAACATTTATCATGCGCAACTAAAGTCAAGGGCGAAATAATTTATTAAAAAATCAAGTTGAAGAAGTAAAAATATTGCATAAAAATGAATATAATAAACACTTCAAGTTTCTTTACACAGCAAATAAATTTTGCAACACGAATTAAAGAGCCAGCTGAATGGCTGTTTAACAACAAATGATGCTCGATTCCTGTGAATAATCTGCTTCAACCAGAGACATTGATTGTAAATTGCCTCAGACAGCTTTAAGGTGAAAATATCACAATTTCAACCAACTGTTTCATGAGTTCAAATAGAAAAGTTCAGCCAATCAATTCCACTGCAGGTGAATAGGCCAGAAATATTGACCATACTCAGCTCAAGTTACAGGCGAGCAAATAATCAAAAATCCAATCGGTCAAGCAAAAATTTTGCATCAAAAAGATTAAAATGATAGCTTCAAATGATCGACAAACAGCCTAACTGCTTATAGGCCACTCCATAATACAATTTCAGCGCACTTTGACATGATTTAAAAGTTAACCTCAAGCTCCCAAAATAAAAATTCGTCAATGTCAAAGTTACAATTTTCAAAACTTCATTCATTTAGTCAAATACTTTTTTCAACGCTCATTCGCCGATTCAAACACATCTAGTAGTTCTCGAAAAAGTATTCAAATATGCCACTTGAGTGCTTGCTTATACCAAATTTAAATTGAAGGATTCTTAACATCGATGTATTTTGCAGCAAATTGAGTTTTACCACTAAAAACTGTTAAATAAGCGAGCAACATTTATCATGCGCAACTAAAGTCAAGGGCGAAATAATTTATTAAAAAATCAAGTTGAAGAAGTAAAAATATTGTATAAAAATGAATATAATAAACACTTCAATTTCTTTACACAGCAAATAAATTTTGCAACACGAATTAAAGAGCCAGCTGAATGGCTGTTTAACAACAAATGATGCTCGATTCCTGTGCATAATCTGCTTCAACCAAAGACATTGATTGTAAATTGCCTCAGACAGCTTTCAGGTGAAAATATCACAATTTCAACCAACTGTTTCATGAGTTCAAATAGAAAAGTTCAGCCAATCAATTCCACTGCAGGTGAATAGGCCAGAAATATTGACCATACTCAGCTCAAGTTACAGGCGAGCAAATAATCAAAAATCCAATCGGTCAAGCAAAAATTTTGCATCAAAAAGATTAAAATGATAGCTTCAAATGATCGACAAACAGCCTAACTGCTTATAGGCCACTCCATAATACAATTTCAGCGCACTTTGACATGATTTAAAAGTTAACCTCAAGCTCCCAAAATAAAAATTTGTCAATGTCAAAGTTACAATTTTCAAAACTTCATTCATTTAGTCAAATACTTTTTTCAACGCTCATTCGCCGATTCAAACACATCTAGTAGTTCTCGAAAAAGTATTCAAATATGCCACTTGAGTGCTTGCTTATACCAAATTTAAATTGAAGGATTCTTAACATCGATGTATTTAACTATTTAATGCTCATTTTGAAGACATATACTAACGGAAATGCTGATACAATTGCCAAAGCGCAGTCGATAGCTCGTAACTTAGAAAACATTTTGCTATTCAATTCCACTTTTGAGAATTTTTGTTCTAACATCACTTCAATTTGTGCCCTCAGTCGCGTGCAGAGATAGGAGATAAGATTTCCTGTGGGACAAGGAGGCTCCGTAATGTGCGTTCGCACATGATGTTCTGACCCGAGCTCATCTAAATTTTTGACTTAATTGTCAAGCAAATGTGAGAAAATAAAAAAAGGATGTTTGAGTTTAAAGAAATCGTTACACATCCAAACTACTAATTGAATTAAATAACGCCATGCCTTATTAGAGCGCTCACGTGATCTACCATTAATAAAATTACTAAAAAGAAAAAACAAACAACAAAGCAAGCAAAAACAAAACATTTTTTATAACAAACACTCAATATCTTAATTTAAAAGGACCTAGTAACAAAGTCAAATTACAATCAGAAAAAACCCTAACTACACAAATTTACAATTTCTTAATTACAAAGACAGTGGACTTTTCCTTAATGAGACTAGGTAATAGGTAGACAAAAAGAAATAAAGATGTGAAACTCAACAACAAATTTCAAACATCTTAAAATCCAGTAGCTTTCAACAAAAGAATTCTAGAGAAATTTACTTAAACGTCATTAGGAAACTAGAAGGACCTGTCTTTGATTAGACTAAGCAATAGAAACTTACTTAAGGTGCAGAATAACTAAAAAAACACAAACAATTTGCGAAAACGCAAATTATTAAGGTAATTAAAATCATTATCTTTTATCTGAATATCATGTTTTTTTATTTCAATTGTTATTCATTCTAATTCAGTTAAAATTATACTGAAAAGTTAAATATATCCACCTGGGCCTCATTTGAAAATCATTGGAATATGTTATTCGGTGAATTTGGTTAGAGTAGAGAAAAAAGAAACAAATGTTGACAACTCACAAAAAATTTATGAAAACGCATATTGTCCTACAAACAAAACAACAGTTACGAAAAATATCAATAAACACGTTAAAGTTTGAATTAAAAGGAAGCTGATGGGACCCCATAAGGATGAGAATAGGTTACAAGTTGACAAAGAGAACAAAGTGAAGTTACAAAAATTTGAAAACAACTATAACAAACTTTAAGATCTTCAGCTATAAACTGACTACATTGAAAAACTTAATACAATCCTCAATTATAAGCTAATGAGAACTCACAGCATTTAGAAAAAATTTTACGATTACGTAAAAAAAAATACAAAAACAGCAAACTAGAAAGAATGAGAAAATGTCGAAGCCATTAAAAAACCAGTAAATTCAGTAACCACTTTTTATTTCCAATTAATTCATTAACAACAATGGGATTGTTTTTTTAAACAAAAATGACTTAAAAAACATCAAACCATAAACAAAAAAATAAAACCACGAAATTCTGAGAAAACCCGTACTTTCAAAGCCATTAAATTCAATAGCTTTCAGCAGAAATCACAAAATACGCCAATTTCAGTCTCGATGGGAAGGCAAGGATATTTGACATTGCTAAGTCATAAAAAAGCCATCAAAACAAGTCTTATGAGTATGAACACGACATTAGAGGCAAAAACAAAAAATTCATTCAAAAAAGCGTGAAGAAAGTGTCGAAGCCATTAAAACCATAAGCTTTTTCTCTTAAATTTTTATCCATGATCAATTGAACTCCTTCTCTAAGCCAATGGGGAAGTCAATAAAAAGATATGATATTTCAAAAGAAATAAAACAATTTGAAAAAGATGAAAAAAAATTATAAAAACACGTGGCATCGAAGTCAAAAAACCAATGGCTAGAAGACAAAACCGCTAACCAATTTCATGTTGGTTGCACATAAAAAAGAACTCCTGTAAAACTGTTTTTGAAGCCTTAACAGTCAGTAGCGCTCCAATCAAAGCACTAGCTAGGTCTAGTTGATGCTAATAAGGGAACCTATTCAAATTTCAGTTACCGAGACTGCCATAGCACTACAAAAAAAATTAAAAGTCTCAAAAAGAAAATCCGAGTATCATTAAAAAATTACGAAAACATACGCGTCGAAGCCATAAAAAATTGAGTAATTATTTCAAAAACGAATTATTTGTTCATTGGGCATCATTGGTAAATGAGGTTTGTTCTTAACGAACCTTGATATGAAAGTAACTAGTCTCTAAGTGACTTAAACTGAAAACAAAAAAAATGAAAAGGTTTTAAACACAGATCTCAATTATAATTCGATTTTTTAATAGTAAAAATCCATGGGACTATAACTAGCCTTTTTATTGCCTTTCGTCTATTAGGAACACAAAATTGTTTGATTTTGAGGCGTAAAATGTAATTTTGAATCAATAATTTAATAGAAAAAAATATTAAGTTGAACGAAAATTCCCCTAAAAAGTGGATAAATTCATGCATATTATCACGTGTTCACACAAAACTGTAAACCTCCATAAAAACGCAATTCAAAATATAGCTGGCAATTTGCCAGAAAATAGCCGCAATCGCTTCATAGATCTGTAGTCTGAAAAAGAAGGTACAAAAGACAGACCAAAAAAAAGAAACTTATTCTTTTCATTAGGGGGCTGAGATGTTAAATTTTGATTAAGAATCTGTATAACTTACTGCTGTTTCTATTAGCTGCTCTTAAATAACCTTCAATAAGAGTGACAAGCACTCATTTGACCTTATCTCTTTGAATTAAAGTAAAGAAAAGTCAATTTCAGAGTGCGGAAGTCATTTTTAAGAGTGAGGTAAGTCACCTGTGACCAAAATTTTAATCACGCGAATGAACAAATTAGCTCCACTATGAGTGAAAAATGACGTCACGCAGGCATTTCAGTTGAAATTGCATGAACGAATGAACAAAAAGCAGATTTGAAGTGGTTGTGACGTCATATGGTCGTAACAAAAATCGTGACGACGAAATAAAAAAACCAAGAGAAGGCAAATAATAGCCTCAGCTATTGCTCCGCGGCTATTAAAAAATCTTTTTAATTTCGAATTCTACGTTGGGCGAGCTTTTTATTGATACACTCACATTTCTCTACGATGAAAATATCGATCGGCCAAAATTGCCTCAACAAAAAAACCATTTGAGTATATGGTTCCTCCCCCACAAGTGGGGTCGGAACAAATATCCATGCTCTCATGATTTATTTCATAATGCTCCTATTGCCATTTCGACTAACAATGCCAAAATCTGTAATTTTCAGGTCTTTTTTATTTTACTGTGCTTTTATTGAGTACCTAAAGATTGATGCCTTCAAGTCTGACTGTCCTTCAAAAGAGTGCAAATATGCACCATTGTCATCCTCTTGCGTATCGCTGGAGAGTATGTTGATTTCAAGTGTAATTTTAAATGCAAAAATTTTGTTGGGCGAGAGAAAATTTCGTTCAGCAAGACAATGTTGGCCAAACGTTCAAAAAAATGCAAACCACGGTTTTTAAAATTCTTCAATTTTTTGCCAGCTTAAAAATCCATCTTACACTTCGTCTTGACAATATTTTGAGAAGCAGGAGGCAATCACAAATCAACATCAAAAATTTTGTATCAATGATTGCAACTTGGACATGCTCCACCTAGACATACCAAAGCCATATTGTATAATTGGACTGATGTTTAAAAGTTTAATTAAATATTGTACACTTGTCCAAAATTGAACTTCGAAATACTGTCCAGGAAAAATTTGAAAGTACGAATTTGAGCAAATACAGAATAATTTACCAATTATTTTGAAGCAACCACCCCGTTAAAGACGCGATTAAAACGTGCATAGATCAAGTTAGATCTAATTGTCTAATTCTATCACGCAATAAATCTGACTAACCCTTCAATAAGTAACTGGTGGTTATCTACCACAAATTAGTCAGTATAAATCATCATTATGATCGACATTTTGCAGTTTCACAAACCTTCTCGATCGATCTGATAATTGGACAGCTCTTGATCATCGACCTACCTGATGTCGGCTGGGCTCTGCAAAAGATCTCTCATCTTGTTTTTTTTTTGTTTTATCAAACCCACATGGAATTGGACAATCGTTGCACATCTTGATCAGCTGGCACTGAGCACGGCACAACTTTTCCCTACTTGCCCAATAATCACTGAAATTGTGCTTATCGAAACACGGCATATTTTGTTGATTTTTATGTTTCGTATGATGGTTAAATATTGTTCTTAACAGTAAGTAACATCTCGGGACAACTCTGAATGGTTATCTTGTAAGATCTTGCAAGATAACCATCCAGTCTCGCCCAGGGATGACGAAGACTGTCAAAAAATAATCAAGATCTCCAAGTCAGATAAATTACCCGGCTCTCTCATCTTTTTCAATTCTCAATCAATGATCAATTAGTATCAGGGATTGAACCCTTGTCATCAAACGCAGAAAAAAGATCTTCCGACGTTTAAGAAATTAAAGTCACATCAAACATTTTTGTTACCATCAATCATTTTTACAATATTTGATATGGACTAGTTCAGGCCAACTTACAATCTGTCTCATCATTTTATTTGATCGAACCCATTTTAAGGCAGAGAACTCAACTTCTCATCGCGGCAAAATTGACCAGAAGCAATGTGAAATACTTGGTTTCAAGTTAGTAAACACTCATTTTGCATAGAACGACAAACAAAATGTCAACAAGATTGATAACTTTTGCAATTAAGGTTAATATTAAAAAAAATAAATATCGAGATATCGTTCGCTGGGTTGCAGAAAAATTTCAAAATGTAAATCGCCCAAAATTTGCATCCAATCAAATAACTACGCGCTCGCCAAGTACAGAGTTTTCAGATTTCTTTATTTATTTTATTGATACATCAACAATATTGGATGATAATATTGACCATATTCATTAACCGCTTATTCTCTAAAGACATTGATATGCTGATTGTAAAAACAGGCAAGCGGTTTTGGGAAAAAAAGTCACGGAAAAAATTCAACCCATTTTAGCTAGATCCATAGACAAGGGAATGAAAACCTTGTTCCATGTGCGTTTTATGATAAAGCGGTGCTTCTAATAGTATCTTGGAGGCAAAATGTGGGTTCAAAGCCTTTTATTCCAACGACTGATTTTTGTTCTTTCCGATTACTTCAAAAAATTTAAATGGGGAGAAAAGGTTGACTCAAGGTTAAACAACAGAATTTCAACATCAGAATTATTATTCTAACATTTCTCCAATCAGAGAGAAAGGGAATACCTCAAATGTGCTTTTCCATATGTTCGCAATCTTCACAAAAGAACGCGACATGACAGAGTTTAAGAAACAAACAAAGCAGAGATCATACGACTGAAAGTATAAAGGTCAAAACTAAACATGAATTAAATATAGTTCTAAAATTATTCAAGATAATTGATTCATTCATGACTGATGCTGTGCATCGATTCTAATTCACTTGACTCCAAAACCAAACGATTTAACAACCAAAACAGCACTTTAAAACAAAAGCTCTCTTTGAACGAAAAAAAGTTCAATAAAAAAGTTCAATAACTTTTTAAAATCAACAGCTTCAAATCAATTCATGGGTGGTATCATAACGTCTTATAATTTCAAAAAGAATTCAAAGACAATCGAGCGTCACCGAAAACAAATATTAACGCAAACTTGTCATATTTTGGCCAACTAATTGAAGTTCCAAAGTTAATTTCGGGTAAATTCAACTTCCAATTTAGTTTTTGCATCAATATGCATTCAATTTTTGCATTAATTCAAGCCTTTCGCACCACACGATTGAGGAAAAATTCGCCAGATTTGCCAAATGAAAAGACTTACTGAAATAAAACGAACGAACTTGCTTTGCCGTTAGTTTTTCGGTAGAGTTCCTGTTCACGCGAAGGTTAGAAATCGACTGGAAACAACTTAAATTCATAATTGAAGTTATTGGAAAGTTCAGCTTACCAAGATGCTGTCAGGCGCAGTTGAGGATACGAAATTATTGAAATTAACAATGCCAAGTTTACCTTGAGACGACCAATCAGTTTTTCAAGCAGCCTGAATTAGAAAAATATCGATAGCTGTAAGGAAGAAAGGAAAGTAACGGAAAGACGAGAGTTGGCGAAAAATGAAACTAGCCTAGAGTGGAGTCAAGAATATTACAAGCAAATTTAAAAATACGGGATTGTTGATATTGATACAGCAAAACAAAATTTCCAGCCGTTAAAATTGAAAAAAAAACGTGAAAACAGTTGATAGCAACTCTGTCAAATCGAAAAAGCTAGTAGAATTAAACAATATTAAAAACCAAAAAAAAAATTACAAATTACAATTACTAAAGATTATAACTGCAAAACAAATAAAAATCTGTCAAAAAAGCACCTAGCAAAAGGAGTCAAGACACCCCCTATTTAAACAAAATAGCCTACAGATTGCTGGACAATAGATTTACATTCACATTCTCAATTTCTACTGAAAAGAGTAGTGCAGAATTCAGTAATAAATGACATCATGCACACAACTTTAGTTGAAGAGTGGCAGGAGTCACTGAAAGTCACACTGACTTCTGGCGCGTGATAAAATGGTGGTAACCAAAATAGGGCAGACGAATTAAAAAAACGGATCGTTTCCGTTCCTGCTTCCCAGCTTATTGGGTCCATATTATTTATACCCCCAAGTTCACGAATGCAATATTTTCTCAATGCTTTACTATTTAATGGCATGTGCTATGTAACTGGGGGGTGCATTACGTACTGGTGAGGGGGCACAAGCGGAAATGCTCCAAAATACATAGCAAGAGAGAAACTTTAAATTAGCTTGACCTGACAATGAACAATTTAACATCAACATCAAAATAAGACAGTTAACAAATCCCATGATCCTATATGCACAAAATTAACCAGAAGAATCTGAAAACAACGAACTTAGAAGATTTAGTTTTAAGCTTAACTAAAAATATTAACAATTCATAAAAAATAATGACTGTGCTCATCCTTAGAGTGAATATAAAAAAAAAACAACAATCTTCTGGTAATCAAAGAAAGACAAAGCAAAAAGGCAAAAACTAAAGAAATGGGCAAAAATAACAAAAGTCAGTGGCGTCCAAGTCAGCGTATCTAAATACCGAAATTCTTCACCACGGCATATCATGAAAGCTTTTGTCAGTTCTAATTACTGAAAAAGGGAAAGTAGAGCTACAGATGAAGGCAATATTCAAGTTCACCGGAACATTTCAAAAAACAAACGTTATCAAAGTCAATAAAAAAGTTAGCTAAAAGTTGTAGTCTTTTAAATACGAAACGCACAAAATCATCCAAGACTAAAGATATGAACTGTATGAACTCAAGCAACTAATAAAAATTTACTTATTCCTTATTAGGAACCAATAAAACCTGTCATTAACGAGACTAAATGAGCAACCAAAAAGACACAACTAATTTTGAAAACATCAAAATCTAGCTGATACTTCTGGAAAACAAATAAGATAAGTTAAGATACGGAACGAGATGGCTACGGAACGAAACAATTATTAAGATGAAATAAGTCCTCATTATCAACCAATGAGACCTGTCATTAACGATACCAAGTTGTACGACACCAAATAATAAAAAAAGCCAAAGATCAAAATATTCACTTATTTATGACGATTATTATTTGAAGAGTCGAAAGTCAAACATTCACTAATATTTGATGACGAGTAGTATCAAATTCATAAAAAACATTAGGTGCCCGTTGATGAATTCAAGCGATTGCAAATATGTGCAATCAGAACACATTTATCAGATTAATAGCACTCAAAAAAGAAACTCTGAAACTCTGAAAAGAAACTCTGAAAGTCAAATAGTCGCAATTGAAAAAAATTCGCTATCAAGAATCAAAATCTTCAAATACAATTTTATCACTCCGCTGTCAAGTTAAATTGAAAACTTACGCTTCAAAGCAACACACTTCTTCGCTCCCTTTACTACTCCAGCCTAATTAAAACCAACATTCTAATTTGACTTCTCACTGCCGTTACTTATCAACCTTAATAAAAAACATTTCTAAAGTCAACACAGCATGCACCAAAAAAACACAAGTACATGCACCAGTAAACTTTGATAGTCAAGAGCATGCACTAAATTTCACTTTCAAATTTTTCAAAAACAATATCCGCGCCAACAAAACATAAGTAATAAGTAAAAAAGAATAAAGATGAGAAAATTGGCTATAGTCGATTTCACTAAAGGTTTCCAAAAAAATGGCATTAAACTCTTTTAAACAGGTGACTATAAATCGATCCCTTATATCAAAAAATTGTCACTTATTAAAAGCATATTAAAACATTTAAGTAATAAAACACAATAAACATAACGAATGCGCAGCGCTGCGAAGGAACAAACGCAGCATTAGTAAAAATATATACATAAAAAATTTAATAAACTAATAGTAAATTTAAATTTAGAAAATGTTTCAAAGTAAAAATAAAATTGGTTACACGCTGGAAAAACTTAAGAAGTTGTAACGCAGTCTCGCGAGAAGAACAAGGAGGCCTGTCAAAACTGAGACCAATGGCTGCTTACCAAATTGATAAATAAGCACGGTTTAAGGTAAAAAAAAATAATTTTTTCAAAGCAACTGTTCCCAAAATAAAAAGGCCGCTAATTAAAAGATGAAATAACTTAACCTTTATATCACTCGAAAGTCTATAACATCTGCCATTAATAAGACTAAATAAGAACGCGAATGAGTATCACAATTAGAAAAAGATCAAACTCACTGATAATTTTTGAACATATGCCAGTCATTAAAACCGTTCCACGTGAAATAAAAAGATTGAACAAATTTAATTAAAACACTTTAGAGAGACAAGAAGACCAGTCACGACCGAAACTAATTGATAGGACAACAATAAGAACTTCAAAGACGGGCAGAACTTTTTTCTAAAAAAATTAGTCAAAGCTATTCAAAAATTTATAGATTTTAATTCAACCCATTAAATAGCTTCAATTAAGCGTCACCAGAAGTAAGTGAAACCTACCATTCGCAATGAATTCAGAGGACAACATGAACAACTATAAACACGGGTGATCTAAAAAAACAGCCATAATTTTTTGAAACGATTAGTGTCAACGGCGTTAAAAACGTTAGATATAAATTGAAACCACGAAATAGCTTTAATTAATTCTGAGAATGGAGCACCATTCCTTGGCTAATATTTAATGAAAGCGCCATTAGAATAAATTCTTCTCACTGTCAAGGCTGAATTGCTCTCGGACGACTGAACTATTTAGTAGGTGCGTGAAGGGGGCAAACTAATAGAACCGCCAATCAAACCATGTCTCCAAAACTTTTGGCGAACAGCATAATTAGTCTAGCCAGCCGAAACGCTCTTAGAGCCCTTAATGCCCTCCGGGTGTTACCTGTTTATCCCGTTCTTCAGGACGAAATATCAAAAAATTCAGTCAAGCAAAAATCACATAAGACCACAGGTCTAATATAATTGCTACAAACTTTGTTTGAGCAATTGAAATCACTCAGAAATGAAGCGTGAAAAACTCACTTCAGTTTAAAGACAAGTTCAAAGTAATTGTCTCAAACCTCGTTCGAACGAGACAGCGAACCCATACAATTCAAATTCTTTGAATTGTAAAAACCAATAATAGCCTCGGAGCTATTAATAAAAAAGTGTTAGACGTCAAAAAAAATAGAATTGTTCAATTCAAACTACCTGTGTAGCAAAGTGACAATGAAGCAACAGTATTGCACAAACGCAAGACGATTTCAGCACATGACTAACAAAAAAGTGTTCAACTTTTTGATGAAAGGCTTGAAAGATTGTCAGGGGCAAAAAATTGATTTCAACTTATTTTACTAAAACTGACCTAATATCTTTTTCACATTACCTGTGCTATAACCAACAGGTAATGATTAAGTTGAAATTGCCAAAATATATCGAATAAAATCCTGGCCAAAAACTGATGCAAAAAATAAAATTAACAAAAACTGTTAAAGCAACAAAGTATAAATGCCTAAATATACACTTAAATTGTCACGAAGGTTTGATAGTAATTAGAAAAGTCGATTTTTAGACTAGCGATTTTTTTCGTAAGAAAAAGTATTAAAAAACAAGAGCCCAGAGCTGTAATATTTTCGCGAGATAAAAATGCTGCTTACGTCACGAAAATTTAACGGTTGTAAAATATAGCGACAGAGAAGAGATAGACAGCTATATAAATCTAGAACAGCTTATTTTTGCTCTCATCTATCGATTTGACAAAGAAGGGTCTTCCATCAATATTTCTTTACGAAGGCTTGCACCATATATTAATTTGATTATTTACAATTTATATATTCATTCAACATCTTTGTGCCCACAAAGTCAAAAAAAGTTTAAATATCACAGGACATTTTGACACTTCAACCAATCCATAAAACAAAGGATTACGCAATAAAACCAATGGAGTCAAATTGATTAATTTTACTTGGTTAATTGAAATCACGGGCATAATTTAAAACCCGGCTTTGGACAACACAGATTCTCTGTCCTCTTTCACAAAAACACTTCCCGGCTTTTGGATGCAATACGCCGCCGCGGCTTGACCAAGTTGAACACATTTCGATAGTTCACAACCCTGGGCCAGACCAGCCAAAAATCCACCAACGAACGAGTCGCCAGCACTGTTTGTGTCAACGATTTGGTCCTTTGGCAACTTCGATACTGCCACGTCTAGAACAATCTCTCCCTTTGAGGCTACGATGACTGGATCCAAGCCCTGAGTGAATACGACAAATCTGCTTCGCTTTTCGTTTGCCTTGGGCAGGGTGCTAGCCCATTTGGCGATTTCTCGTGTGTCCGCTCCTTTGGGACCCCCGTTTGCCTCGGAGAATTTCGCTGCTTCTGTCTCATTGCCAAAAAGGTAGTCTGTATAAGGGAGCAGTTTAGACATAGGCTCCTAAAGCAAAAGATACCACTGTCGTAAATGCGATTCAAGATTTTATGCGAACAACTTTAGATTAGATTAGATTTAAACTTTAAGTTGAAGGCGTGAAATTTTGAGCTAAAACACTTATTCAATGCTGTAGTTGATTTCTTCTGCCGATCAATCAATACAAAAAGAAAGCGGTTTAAAAAATAATCTTTTTTCAGATTTAACATATACCTATTAAACAAACATCTTTCTGCTACACTATAGCAGAACCATTTCACAGAGATGCAGAAGTGATAGTCATTATAAAATCTTAATTATTAAAATTTTGAAGCTTATATTATTAAAATTTTTAATTATTAAAATTTAAACTTCAATTAAAATTTAAAGTCATTATTAAAAATTTTTGCATCTTGAAGGCAGGTACACAATTTTGCAGTTTTCATATATTAATTAGCAACGCTGTTTTTACTGCGTTTCATTATTCTTAGATTTCAACCTGAAAAAACTGACAAATGAACTCGGCCGACAGATTGAGACAGTAAATTTTGTCATTGGCACACGCATACTCGGCTAAAGTCAACATCCCGTCAGGAGTGACAGTCAATGGGAAGCCAGCACTGTAGAACATCTTCGCTTTAGTCACCAAACTCCAAATCTCGTCACTTTTCAGATGGACGTCTTTATTGTACAGGTCAGCTGCTGCTAAGTTGGCCACCAAGGATCTATCATGGCCTAAAATGTAGTTTAATTATCAAACAATGACTTCAGACGAGGAGGATTGGTAATGTGCGTCCGCGGCCCCATTTATCAACATTTTTGGCTTAATTGTGTTTCAAATGAAGCAGAGAGGAAACTTTCAAAATAACAGAAGAGTTCAAGCTTTATAATTTAAAACTTGATAGATTCTCAAACAGGGACAGACGCGTCTACCAGTGGGTTTGTTTTCTTCTTTCAATAGATTTAACAAAATTTTAACTGATCAACAATTTTAGTATAAAAAGATGAGATCAACTCTAATACGATTGCTCGAGAAGATAAAAATTTTTTATCAAAAGAACACCTAATTTTCCCAAACAACAAAAAATGAGATTCTGCGATCAAACTGTATTCTAATTTCAAACTAAATTTCAAACACAAATGTCTTTCCAGTAATTTGACATCTATTTAATTCCCATAAGATTTGCATTTCTCAATTTGGGTTTAATAAGTGAGTGCTCGAGTCAATTGATTATAGTGAGTGAACAGACAAAACAGTCCCAAATAGCAAAATATTCCCCGACAAAATAGTCCCAAGAAAGCACACAAAACAGTCCTAGACAAAATAGCCCGAACTAAATATAGAGTTAAGCAAATTCACACCAATTAACAAAAACCCCTTAAGTTATATTATTGTTGTATTATTATTACCCCATATTATTGTATTTCATTGAACAAATATTAAGCTGATTACAACATAGTTTTTGCTAAATTATGTATTTTGAAACAAATTTTTGGTTCAAACTAAATTCATATCAATGCATTCAGAAGCTTAACTCCTAGATTTTGTTTGTTAATTGTTTCGAGAACATATTTACAAATGTTTCGATATTCATTCGGGACTATTTTGTCTGGGACCATTTTGTCTGGGACTGTTTTGTCGGGAATATTTTTTAATTTGCGACTGTTTTGTCTGGGACTGTTTTGCCCGGACACGATTTTAGTGACGTAAGCAAAGGTGCTAAAAACTTTCCCACAATTGACCAATACCGCTTACAGCATACAGTAACAAATGGCCTCACGCACACGAGATTAAAGGAACAATGTGACAACACAACCAAAAGAACAAATATGGGCAAAATACCAAAGACAAAACTTATAAGAAATTATATACTATTATAGTAAAAAAATCCTTAGTTAAAACCACTAAAAATTAACTCGTAGTTTATTAGAGACGGGACCTGTCATCAATGATACTGCGTTACAAATCAACATTGTGAGAACCTGAGAAGAGGAAAGGTTCAAGAACCCACTGATTTACTTTTCTAAAACAAATAATTTCCCATTCAAAAAATTTTCGCCCGTCAAAATATCAACAAAAATTCGATACGTTCAGTTATAACTCCCAAAGAAGCCAACTACACGTCAACAAGAGGAAAAAGCAGAAAATACAAAATCAAAAACCATCAGCTGATATAACATAACGGAACGAATTATATAGGTTGTTTTACTTTCATAAGCAGCTAATGTCATCTCTCATTATGAGACCACAAAAAACACAAACTCCAAAATAAATATACCAAACATACACTAACATTCAAAAATGTTTACGAGCCAACAAACAACAAGCCATTAATTGAAAACCGTATGTAGGTTCAAAAAAACTGTTCACACAATACACCAAAAACAGAAACACACAAAGGACCGAGAAGTTATTTCATTGAGTGAGGTAAGCTCAAAGACTTATCGCACGCCTGACCTAAAAATCTGTGCAGAATGCTGTAAGAAATGTAACGCAGAATTGTAGAAGTCATCGAAAAAGTCGTAATTGACTTTTTGGTGCGTGATCGAATGGTCGTAACGAAAATGAGGAAAACGACCAATTAGAAAAAAACTACGATGAGACATACCAATAATAGCCTTACTACCGCTGCGCTGCTATTAAAACATACTTTGTCAAAAAATATCTTATAAAGCAAACCCGATAACTCCTCGCAAAAGCGAAAAAGATTAAATTAAAGGCACTCCAGTTAAAACAATCGATCCGCCAAGGTGACTGAATATAAAAACGAATCTGTTCTGTTTCGATCCCCAGCTGATTGGGCATATAACTTTCACCCCGACACGCACGTGCTATATGACAACACAATTTACTAGTGGGGGTCAAAAAACACTGGGCCGAGGGGTGAAATAGAAAAAACAGACTAACGTCGGAGGCATTGGCGGGGCAACTTAATTCAGAGGGGAAGGGTTTCGAACCAGCACCCTCCCGGATACGAGTCGGCTGCCAATCGCCCTTATCGGCTGCCAATCGGCTGCCAATCGCCGATCGCTCACAATCGCCCTTATTTTATCAACAGACTTAATTTCAGAATCAGATTACGCAAAAATTAAGAAGTCAAGCGTGAAAAAGCCACTCGAGGCAAAAGATTATTCCCGCGCGGAAAATTTCAACAAAAGTTTTGCATGATAAACACACAAACACGTTTGCAACAATGGCTACAAACCTCGTTCGAGATAAATTAAAAAAACTATCAGACAGGTTGGTAGTACGAAAAAGTTGCCTTATAAAGACCAACAGGACAAATAAAATCGTAACATACTTCTTTTGAGAGCCACTAAACAATGTTTTCAGACTTCCAAAGAAATGAAGACGCTTTCAAATTGAACTGACCCGTGATACATACTGCACATGTTCCAGTGGGGTGTGAGTCCACTTCGTAAAACTGGACATTAACTCCGTCTGCCACACAGAGGTCCCTGAGAGTAGAGGCATACGCGTCCTTACCCACACATCCCACGAAGGAACAGGCCAGTGGCTGATTTTCACCTACAACGAAGGCAAATATCTGCAAATAAATAGCTGAGTTTTAATTAGTTTCAGTAATTATTACTTATCAAATTCTCTGATCAAGTTCTCTTATTAAGTGCTTCTTCTCTTCTTTTTATTTTCGATATTTCAGTTGCAGCTTACAATTTTCTGAGAAACAACACGCTCTAAATGTATGGAGTTTTTTTACAAACAGAAGCTCACGTAAACTTAAATAATTTAGAATGTAAAAGTTTATTCTAAACTTTCGTAAGAATGTTTTCGAACTCGAAGTTGATGAAATCAAAATAAGTTATCAGTTACCAATCAGCCACTGGCAGTATCTGATTGAGTTGAGTGTGGCACCACCTGGAATGAACATATGATCGGGGCAGTTGTCAATCATCTCCTGGTACATGGGCTGGTGCTCTGGACCCGCTAGGATGGCATTGTTTGACTTGAGACCATACTTGTCCAGGAACTCAGGGGTGACCTCGGCTGATATGTCCAAAAGAGGGTTCCCAAGGGCAAACACACAACCTTCACTCAGACCAGACATCACAATCTGAAAGTCGCTCACCGTCAAAATTCCCTGATTTGGTTGAATTACGTGACAAAATTGAAGTAATTCATTAAAAAAACGAAACCTTGTGCAATACATGCGCAATAATAGCTACGTTTTCAATCGCAAAAAAACGTCAACTGTTTTGCTCTTGAAAAGTCGGTATTGTCGCGTTCAATAGAAAAACCCACCATTTCGGAAACATTAATCAGGTATCTGATAAGCTCTTACGTCACCAAAACTAACTATTTTATTATAGCTACAATAGTTTTCATTCCATTTCCGGGATGGATATTCATGTTCTGTTTAAATAAAATTTGATCTAGTAACTTACCCGAAGTGCATTAATTAGCAAAATTTTGAAAAACAAAATTAAAGAGCCATGTACACATACGTTGTAGCATCAGAACCACTCAAGCATAAAACTCGAAGTACGACGAAAAAACTGTACTGTTTTAATTTCGGACAAAATATTTGACATTCAAGTTCAAGAAGAAAAACAACTTAAAAACTGCAAATGCCTGTTCAGAATTAAACAAAATGATACTTGGGTAATAAACTTGAATTGCCATCAAGATATTCAAGATAAAATGTTTTAAACGAATTTTCTTGAACACGATACGCTCTCGAACCGGTGTTTCTAATGCCGTAAATTTAATAAGATGAAAATCATTAATTTGCAACAAGATTAAATCAAAGAAAGTAAATCGTTTAAAATTTGTGACGAAATTCAACTTTGATGATGTGATAGATCTTGAACGCTTGAAGATGAAATTGATATTACGTAACTGATAAGGTCATCGTATACAGTAACGACGTTTAATACAAATGACCAACGAATAAGATAAGCCGTCAAAGTGATGTGTCCATTGATCAAATTAGTGTCATGGGTGCCGCCATGTTAGAAATATTGCTATGCTAACTATTATGATCATTATTTCTGCAAATATTATACAGCAGCTGCATTGAACAACTGAAGACGGTTTATCTGATCATTTGATCAGTAAAGAGGAAAAGATAAACAACTGCATGTAACATAAACCGACTAACGTCGGAAAAATTGCTCTCGAATGACAGGCGGCGTAATTTAAATTCAGGGGCTGCAGCCAAGATACATTTATGGGTGCAAAAATATCATCCAAAGGTAGGATTCGCACCCCAACCTCCTGAGTCCGATTCCGTCACCTCGACGGAGTCTTTAACCACTGGGCTATCAGGGCCTTGTCATCTACTCTCTAACAATCGGTTTTGTTTGAACAACAAACTTTATTTCGGAGTGAGAGCAATTGAAACCACTCAAAAATCAAGAAAAATTGGGTGAAAAAGTAATTGCGAAGTAAAAGATTATTCTAGTAGAAAAGCGCAAACGATCAAGCGAAAAGTTTGCATAAAAAAACACACACATGTTTAGAATAATTGCTTCTCATTCGAGAGCAATTAATAACAAAAATATCATTTACCTATCTCCTTCGATTAAATTACGCGAAAGGTTCTGAGAACGAGGAAATGAGGTCATTTTTATTTGAGATGTAACAAAAATATTCACACAAGCGAACAAAACTCACTCAACTGATAATAGATAAGTACGGCAAGCTTAATCGAAAGTATAAGAATGAGTGAACAAATAGCAGATTTGAAGTGAGTGGGAGAGTTTATATGGTTCGAATAAAAAATCCAGATGACGCTACGGAAAAAGCCACAAGAATTCCTGAAACAACTCGGAACGTAGGCACTTCTCCGAATAAAGCTACCATATCAGAAAAACACAATTGGTGTAATATAGCCCACATCAAACAAAACGGTGAAACGCAATCTATCACTTATTCTAATGGACAAGAAACGCAACACTAACAGAGTTTCAGCAAATAAACGAGCATAACGGGAAACTGATAAAACCTATTTTACATAAACGCCTAAAGACGGACTAATTGCTCTCAAGGGACAGGCAAGGGGTTGATGTTAGTTGTCGATAGTCTAACAAAAGAGGCTAGCCCCAGAGCTGGAGGAAAAAACGCCTCAATTGTTTGTCCCTCCTCAAAAGTTTCTCAGCAACTTCGCTGAACCGTAAACTTAAAACAAAGTAAATCATTAAGAGGGCTGCTGCACGTAATAACCATTACCAAAACAACCAATTCATTCCGACGAGAGGTCAAATTACTCCAGCGAGGAAAAGAACATTCTAGAAGAGAATGGTCAAGGTAAAATTTTTCATAAGAAACGATACACACGTTTACATTAACTGCTGCCAACAGTTTGATTGCTGCCAACATCACTCGGCAGCAATCAAACTCATTCTATCTGCCAAAGAAACTGAGTTGTAAAAACAGAGGAGGCCAATAATAGCTCAACATCCCAGCTATCATTAAAACACTTCAGGTAGAAGAAAACCGCTCATACGACAGCAGAAAAAACACTCAATTCAATTTTTTTAGAAATGGGGAATATAAATGCCAGGCTGAGTTTTCTTCATTGAAATTTAAAACTTTCATGCATTTTGGAAGCACACGAACAGCACCAACTTAAGTCTCTTGAAAAAATGATTTTATTTTCAAAATGTTGGAAAATGTAATGTTGGGCCACCCAACCCCGCTAAATTAAACCAATTTTGCATCTTTATTGTCGATTTTAGCCATATTCTTTTCGGAATATTTTTTGTTTGTCCTTGATGTTATTCTTACATCAAATTGTAACATTTTCTTGTTAAGTAAACGCCAGAAGACATTGATTGCTTGAAATTGAGCACCAATGAAAGATAATCAAATAAAATGGGCTTTAAATCAAGGCAAGGATGTTCCTAACGCTTTGGTTGGATAAAGAATCACGATTTCTCTTTTTATAATCAAAACAACCTAGAAACAATTTTTTAATTTACTTTCCCCTGAAACTCTGCGAGCTGCTGAATTACAAAAATACTTCAAAAAACAGGATATTGAAAAGCTTGCTTTGGGTTAAGCGGGAAATTTGCGGCCTTTAAATGTCAGAATTATCTGTGACCTAATTATAACATCTTTTTAAAGGTTTTAGAAGTCCACAAAAATATTCAAATCTACTTAAAGTTTCAGAAATGTGCGCGCGGAAACAGTAGCTCAACTCTAACATCTAGAGTTTACATAAGGCGACAAGGTTCCCAGAATATTTCGTGATAACAAAAGATAAAATTATTTGGGAAAAAGCCAAGTTTTCGTTCCAATTATATTTTCCAAAAAAACTTAACTTTTTCCTGCCCGACACTATTTTTTGCGGCTTAAGAGATCATCGCTAAGGCATCAACTTTAATTCAAAAAAAGTTTTTTCAAAAAGACTATTCGTTTTTAAGTTGAAGCCGAAAAAAATTAATTTTCCACAATTTTGTGGTTTCCGAGCTCATTGTTCTCATTAGTCAAGATTTTCTTATATTCTTATATACTTCAAGTCTTTGATTTTTACATTTTCGACGATAAATGTTTTACATTTTTGATGCAAAAAATCTTACTTTTTTAATTAAATAGATATCTTTTACGAAGACATAGGAAGGTGGCACTAAATTGATAGTTTGCATAGTTTTTATATCTCGGGGGGGGGGGGGGGGGAGTATGGCTCAAACCATTCCATTTTAACCCATTTTATAAAGATCGCCAGCTAACATCGGGCGAACTGCCCACATACGACTGGCGAGCAGTTGGCTTTCCCCGTATCTAGCTGTGACAAAGCGAGGATAGCTTAAAGGACAGCTTAACAGAGAGACGAAAAAAGGATGCATTAGCACTTTTTTTGAGGGGGGATTGGAGCGGATGGTGAATGCCCTCAAACAGTCCGTTTTTGAGGACAAAAAATCAAAATCTTTGCCGTTTGTGCCCCCCAGCTTTAGTAGGTGCATATTATTAGCACCCCCAGACACACGTGCCATATTTTAACAATGATTTACTATGTAATGGCACGTGCTCTGAAACGGGTGGGGGTGCATAACGTACTGGGGGGGGGGGGGGGGCACAAACGGAAAAGATCCAAAAAAAATCGAATGCGTCAAAAAACATCCAATTAAGCATAACATTGTACAAAAAAGACCGCATTACTCATATAATTGCTATAAATTTCATTCGAAAGCAAACATTTTGTTCATCTATTTTTATAAATTTTTTGGTTTCTTTTCTTTTTTTGAAAAAAAATGTTGGACTTCTCACGCACTCACACAGCAATAGCCACTGTTTGTCCTGGAAGAACTCAACTTAAATGAGAATAAAATCATTTGCCGCGTAGTGAAATCGGGAACATCTGTAACTTAAGAGCAGAGGGAACGGAAAAGTGACGTAAAAGATAGAAACTAACTTTTATTACACCAGTAGTTTCCAGCGAATCAATTTTGTATTACTAGTGGCAGCATTGTCTTGTAGTAACATGTTGCCAAAAAAAGACTTCCCGGATCTAAAAGTACACAATTTGAGTTCACATTGACAGACATGACAAAAGTTAAAAACTGCAATAAATCATATATTTACACACAGAGCTTATACGAGCAGTTTTCAATCATTTATCTTAAAATACATCATGCGTTAGTTTTTCAAAAATCAGTAAATACCGGCATGCCAAATAAAAACTTCTGCTAAGTAATTTATTTTCTAGAGCGAGCTCCTCAACAAAGATTTGAGACGCTTGAATTTTCGAGTGAAATTTTCAAGTTTTCGCGCGTAACTTTCAAAAAAGTTGCATGTTTTACATGTTGTGACCAATTATGAACTTGTCGGCAAACTAGCTTATTATCCGCGGTCTGAACAACCAATCGTTGAACTGGCCACCTCGTTGGTGCATGCTATGACAACTTTACTAATTTTCTAATTATTTTTAAGTAAATAAACTTGATTCACAGGCATCTGTTAATTTCTTCGCTAGTCAAAATTATAGACTAAATCGATCAAAGCTTACAATCCGCATAGAGAACATCTAAAAAACAAGTCATTAAAATGGAGCACGAAGATCCAGCAGATTTATCGTTAAAAGAACTTAAAAATCCGAGAGACAAAATGGAGTTCTTAGAGCGGAACATCATCGGAGGAACCGCAATGACTTATGGGCCTTTTGGACCTCGTCAAATGACATACGCTGACTTTACGGCTTCTGGCCGCGCACTGCGTTGCATTGAAAACTACATACAACACCGGGTTCTACCGTGGTACGGGAACACGCATACCGAGTCATCGTATTGCGGGTTACAGACCACCATTCTGCGCGAGGAAGCGAGAGATGTTATAAGACAGGCCGCTAATGCTCCTAAGGAGGATTATGCTGTAATCTTTGCAGGAAGCGGATGCACTGCAGCGTTGCATAAAATCATCAGTGTTCTAGAAATCGACGAAAACAATCCTTGCATTGTATTTATTGGACCGTTTGAGCACCACAGCAACGTTTTGCCATGGCGAGAAAACAAACACGTCGAGCTCATAAGAATTGATCACAATGCGTTTGGACAATTCGATATTTATCAATTGCGGGAATACCTTGACAAATACAAATCAGACCCCCGACGCAAAATTGGGTCTTTCTCTAAGGCGAGCAATATTACAGGAATCCTGGTTGATTGCCATGCTGTTGGAACTCTGATGCACGAGTATGGTGGCATTGTAATGTGGGACTATGCAACGGGTGCACCACATTTAAAGATTGATGTTGTGGGTGAAGGATTGGGGTACAAAGATGCGGTCTTTATTGCTACTCACAAACTAATCGGTGGACCTCAAACACCAGGAGTGTTGATTGCCAGACGCGACCTGTTCGCTAATGCTGTTCCCGATAAATGTGGAGGAGGATCGGTCCTTTATGTCTCAAGAACGCGACAACGGTACCTTGATGACATCGAAGCCAGGGAAGAGAGCGGAACTCCCCCCGTTGTTCAATCAATTCGAGCTGGACTGGTCTACAAAGTCAAAGAAACTGTCGGATCTAAAATCATTGAAGATCGCGAGACTTTTTTGGCCGCAAAAGCAATTCAACGATTGAAAACAATACCAGGTCTCAGAGTATTGGGGAGTCTTCACATTGAAAGGGTTCCCATATTTGCTTTCCTTGTTCTTCACGAGGATTCGGGTCTGTACCTTCATCACAGTTATATAAACCAGCTCTTCAACGACTTGTTCGGTTTGCAAGTTCGAAGTGGTTGCGCATGCGCAGGCCCATATGCGATTGACCTTCTCGGTATGGATGAAGACATGGAAAACAGATTTTTGAAAGCTTTTGACAGTGACATTTCGAAAGTAGGTTCTCTAAAACCAGGCTTCTGCAGATTCAACCTTGCGTTTTACGCTTCAGATCAAGAAAGTGACTTTATTTTAGATGTCCTTGAATTTGTTTGCAGATACGGAATTTATCTGCTTCCATTTTACAACTTAGATGTTGCAACTGGGGTTTGGAGTCACAAATCGTCCAATGAAAAGACGCACAAATTTCGCCATTTGGATGAATTCAGATGCACTGATGTCATCACAGAAGACTTGACCCACACAAACCTAAGTTCAAAGCAGTTCAGCCGTCTGAAGTTGAAAACATACAACAGATATCTACGAGACGCTGAACTCATTGTCAAAAGAATAATGGATGGCCAGGAAAAATTCCCGGATAGAAAAGATACAAAAGCCAATGACGGCTTTGACGAGCCCCTGACCTGGTTTATGACACCAAAAGAATCTTTGCAATGGGTACAAAACCCAACGATGGCAAAAATGCAAAGTAATGGACTTCTTCCCGTTTTTGAAGTCGCTGAATTTCCACCTCCTCCATTAGCCAGAGGTCGCAGAATGAGCATCAAACACCGAGATGTAAAAGAGCCAAGAGTATCATTGACTGTTCCTCCCGTCAATTTTGAGACGATCGATGAAGAAGAGGAAGATGAGGAATCAAATATCGAACAAAACTCCGAGCATCAAGAACGCAAATCACAAGCTTCGTCTATAATATCAAAAGAGAGCAAGACTTTGAGCACCCATTCCGCAACGGTTCAATCCAGCTTTCAGGAAAAATTTGCAAAGAGAAGTTCACTGAACAGAAGGCCGGATCAAGCCAATCAAAGAATCACAATTGATCCTACTGATGGCAATATGACAATAAACATAAATATATCAACATTAACAACAGAAAGCTTGGAACAGATCATTCAAAAGCGTTCTGGGAAGAAAATCAAACCAGGGAAACAGTTTTCTCGACATCTAGTGATTGACCCCAAAATGCACTCAAGCGGTTCTAAAACCTATAGAGACCATATTGACTAAGAAAGCTTCATTGCCTTACTAAATTATTCGCACAGACGCATTAAAAACTGCAGTTGTAATCTGGCACTGTCAATTTATGTTCTATTGGTATTAACAAAAAAATATTTTTGTATGAAATTCACTGTTGATAGTTTAGGAACGCAATTAAAAGACAAGTTCGTTCTCCATTTAGTTTCAATTTACATGAATTTCTTCTCCAATTATCTTTGCAGTATACCCATAATCCGTACAAACCAATAAACATTTAGAGGTCAATCTGTTCATAAGCTCGTCATTGTCATTAGTTTTAGTGTAACAAACTTCTGGTTTTAATTCAGCATTCGGATTTTCCTTTCTTTTTGAGTTAGTTTTCTGCTAGCAGATAAGAACTTTTCACAAACAGCCATCAGATTGCCGAATTAGCTGCCAACTATCTCTACGTGCCGTACGATAGAGAAAACGTAAAATAATAACATCCTTCTTAAACACTGGGTGAATATTGCCTCTGGGTGAGTCCGGGGTCATCACAGCCCTAAGTATTTTTCATTTTACAAACTTGAGAACGAACAGCAAAAACAAACATACCCGGCAGATTGCCGGAAAACAGCCGCCATTTATTTCCATAACACCGATTGGGATTGCAATAACAGAAAAAATGAAAAAAAAACTCATTGATGTAAGAAAAAAATTTTTCAGTGCGAACTATTTCGATTTCATTTTGTTGTTCTGTTACTTAACGAGAGGATACAGGGGCTACTATCAATACCAATAAGAATTAGAGACGGTTACTAATACTCACAAGAACAAAGTTCAAGTAGCGGGCATCTAAAATTTGCTGTATGTGTCCATCTGGTTCCTACTTTAATTTTGTTTTTCGATACTAATTCTGCTTCTTTAGATTGCTTTGCTGAGCTAACACTGTTTTAAAGCGCTTTGAGTAGAATGAGCGAAGAATAAAACTAGCCTAGAGAAGACGAAACGATTTCGAGCACAATGGCCAAAAAGCGGCAAAATGAGGTAAAGCGAAAAAAACTTGTTAAACGAAGCCTGCTCAGAAGATGAGGGCGGTTATTAAACATAACTGGTTGCTTAGGGAGGCTAGCATTAAGGCCTACCAGGTGTAGAAGGGTGGATTGAGGGGCTGGGGGATTGATGGGGGAGACTGAGGGGGCGGGGTCGAACTCTGAAGATTAAGAACCCGCCATCAAATCATGAATTTTGGAGAACAGTTTTGGAAAATCGCATATTAGTAGACTATTAAGACTCTAAGAGCTGATCACCCAATCAAAGCCCTCCGGGATTTACCTGTTTATATTGTTCTTGAGGAAAAGAAGTTCAAAGCGTCGGACAAAAAAGTGTTCGAGCCAAAAGTCGCATACAAAAAACATTGCCCGTAGAATACAGGATCCGCCAAAAAGGGTCGCGCAATATAAACTCTGAACTAATTTGTCAAATTAAAATGAATTCTGATATTTAAAACAAACGTTTTCGAACTTTATATACTCTAAATTCTTTCACTTAAAATTGAAAGATGACCTAAAGTCAACGACGTTAATAGAAATTAAGTAATTGGCGGCGTGGATAGTTCGACTAAGAAAACAGTTGTCAGTTTTGAACTTTTTGTTCAACGGTTGTTCAAAAAAGGTTTTGACAGATCCTCGGGAACTGAGTGTCGTTCTATTGACATGTAGCTTGATGTCACTCTCGATAGTTCCATGCCAAGTTTTCCATAGTAGAATAAGGTCAGCTCGCGAAAATGATAGTCAACATACTTATTTTGAACAAATTTGAACATCAATGACTTTAGATTAGAATAGAACGAGGAAGGGTGCTCAAACACATCAAATGACGCAAATTTCTCATTGCAACAGCTGCAGAAACAACTGGACATTAGCTAAGTAGTAGTAATGAAAGACTTACATTCCAACAAGAGGAATACATATTAAAAGAAAGACATGACAGTACAAATTAACAAAGCAAAGTAACAAATTAAGATCTGCACTCCACACATCGACATTTAAGAAAATAAGTTCATGGCCGATAGTAGTTAAAAGAAAGTTTGAAAGAAACCGATTTGTCAAATTAAAATTACTTCCGATAATTAAAACCAACGTTTTCGAACTTTACGTTCATCGTCAGTTTAAAACTGTTTCACAAATTGTTTAAGGATAAAATGAATATGTACTTACATTTGTCTGCGACCACAATTTAAACAATTCTAGTAGCTATCCCAATTTATTTGTTATCAAAAATTTTCCATTTATACAATATTTATCCTATTTACAAACTCATATTTACAGCTGTTATCAATTTCTTTAAAAAACGCTCCTATTCAGGATTTTTCGATTTTTACCGAACTCCAAAAAAATTGCAAATTGATTACACAACAATTTGCAATTTACCTTAGAAAAAGTTAACATGGAAGGGGATTTGGATTTTCTTGACAGTAAAATAAATGCGAGCAGCAAAAGCAATATCACCTGTCATTGGTATCATAAACCAACTGACACTGGAAAAATTTTCGCAGCTGTGCACCGCTTGAGCATAAGAAAAATGTGATTCAACTGACGGTTCACAGTGTTTTTAATGCAATCTCTAATTGGTTGGCCTTCGATCAGGCTCTTGAAAAGAACAAAACTTTCTGGACCAAAAATCAGTATCTGGAGGAATGGTCTTCAAAAACAGTGAACCGGACTTTAAAAAATATAAGTGGCGGTAAAAACCAATTGAGAATGTAGTAAACCTTAGAACTTAAGGTTTTTTATGAGCATGTCATACATGGTCTTGAAAATCAAAGGTTAAGCGACCAATTGCTTGTGACCAAACGACTGCTTGAATACGCTGGGAATCAGCGGGAGTCCTGCAGGAGGCAGGTGGAAATATTGAAGAAAGAGTTGGCGGAGGTTACAAATGCAGCCGAAACAAAGACAAGTGAATGTATAGCTCTGGTGGATGAGCGGGAGTGTTTGACTCGGGAGTTGGAGAATGCCGAGAAAGATATCAGAAAACTGAGGACTAGGGTAGGAACAGAACAGACCTCAAAGAACTATTCTACAGGCAAAAAAACTTATGGAAGTTGAGGAGCTCCGTAATATTTATGACAAGTACGGGATTGTAAAAGCAGAGGAATATATGAACTCGAAATTGGACCTTTGAAACTCTGGCTAGTGAGTCAGTGGAACACTCACATTTGCTAAGAGGGAGGCAGTGTAGTAAACCATAGAACTTAATGTATGACATGCTCATAAAATACATAGTGAACGCACAATTCGAAATTTTCAAAATAAATGGGGGAACATAAAGAGATGGTTAATAAGAGTAAACCAAACCGGGTTTTAATAATATAAAGAAAGCGTCAAAAAGTATGATGAGAATCATCACGGAATT
Organism: Convolutriloba macropyga; assembly: GCF_964194025.1. Classification (NCBI taxonomy): domain Eukaryota; kingdom Metazoa; phylum Xenacoelomorpha; order Acoela; family Convolutidae; genus Convolutriloba; species Convolutriloba macropyga. The sequence goes on along the minus strand of NC_134478.1, from coordinate 1,386,651 downwards.
TCATCTTGACGGGAGACGTCAAGGGATGTTTGTTATTGACGGGATTCGTCAGGCAGGTAAACCTGTTATCTGTTAGTTCAACTAACAGGGACCCGTGCGGTAGAAAATAACTATACGAAAATCCCAAAGAGATTAAAGAAAATGGGTAGAATAACCTAAGATTTATCAAACCATTGATAGGACCGAAACCGAAGACCATGTTCAAAACTAAACCTCATAAAATTGAGCTGGCTTTCTCTCAAAAGCTTTACAACTTCTCATCTTTTGAAACTTATTGTATTGCCAATCAATAATTCTAACTCTATATTGAACCGTTTGAATATTTACATCTTCGCAATTAACTTAAAGTCGTAGAATTAGCGGATTTTTATCAGTAACCCCGAGGTTTAAAGTGCTTAAGAAAAACCCCAATCCAACCCGTAACCGTACACAGTGCACGGTTGTTACAAGAACAACACCCAAAGAGCATCAAGAAAGCAAGTCTAGATCTCATGATATGCCAACAATTTTTCTACAACACAGAGTCAATCTTTTTCAAAACTTTGCCAACAAATTGAAAGAAATATAGGAATTGCAAGTGGTTTTTAAAACGCGGAAATTAAGATCATGCCTCCTCACCCTGAAATCATCTTTCCTTAGAGACCTGAAATCCCACGTGGTATATGAGATAAAATGTAATGGATGTGGTTCTATCTATGTTGGGCAAACAAGCCGACTTGTTAACACAAGGATAACAGAACATCAGAAGAAGGATTCAGAAGAGTCAACATCTGGTTGAATGTTGTGGCGCCACGAATGACCTTGAGTGGAAAATTCTCGACGCCTGTCGGACAGTAGAAAAGCTAATGACTATCGAAGCCATATACATCAGCAAGTTGAAGCCCGCATTAAACACACGCCATGATTATAGGGGCGGGAACTCACGCTAAATTATTATTTCAAATCATAATTTTGACTAGATAAGGATACATAGGGCAAAATACATTTAGTGCATGACAAAACAATATTTGCAGAACCGCCACAAGAGGAATACTTAGGGTTAGAGCAAATTCGGAATACCCCCAAAAAACAAAAAATATGGCCAAAATCGAAAAATCCGGAACAGGAATGTTTTTAAAGGAATTGATAGCAGATGTAAATATGAGTTGTAAATGGGCTAGAAATTGTATATAGGAAAAAATTTTTGATTGAATATTTTAGAATAATTACTAGAATTGTTTTAATTTTTTTCTCCGACAAATGAAAAATCATATTCATTTCATCCTTTAATTTGACGAATTGGTTTCTTTTACAGTACAAATTTTAGTTTTTTGGACAATGAGGTGGAGGAAGGAGGCTGTTTGGGTGGACTGTTTTCACCATTGCGTTAGGTTGTTGTAGTTTGGTGGGGTAGGTGCATATTTTAAAAAGAGAACACGGAACTTCCATCTGGATTTAAAATTATAGGATCAATTATCAGAGGCATTTTAGAGGCTATTTACAAAACAGAAATTTTATTCTAATTTAAAGTCTTTCCAAGTATTAATTTAAAATATTTTATGTTTTTCTCGCAACTATGATCATTTTGAGATATTGACAGTGTTGTTCATTTATTTCAAATTTGTTATAAATTAAGGTACCTCGCTTGAACGCGCAGTTTTCTATATAGCTGGATTGAGCTTTGATACTCAGACTTTTATTTGACTGTTCATGTTTTGTTAATTTTAGAGTAAGATATTTCAACATACATTTGATTTTCTGGAAGTTTCTTTGAGACCATTTTCCAAAAATGGAAATAGTTACAGATCTAAAAATGACTACTCAGTAAAATCTTGTTTTTTATTTTGAGATCTAGAGAACTTTGATATTTTTTCCTAAGAAAACAAGTCTTTAGGTCCCAGCTTAACTGTTTTTTGAGTGATTTTATTAGATCGTTAATAATTCCAAATGCCTAATAAAGAGGGCTGATTACCATGGTTTCTCCTTTGATATTACCTCTCGAAAACAAAACATGGTTTTTACCAAATGCCAACTTACTTAGTATATTTTTCGCTTCTGCACTTGTTAACGCAGAATCTATGTTTAACCTAAGTATTTGATAGATTCGGATTTACTAATCCAACAATCCATTATTTTAAGTTTAACATTTGTTTAAAACTATTAGACTACGCACTTAGTAACAAGCACTAAAAAAATTCGAGACGCTTCCTAATTCGGTTTCGGCAGCTATCATGACTGGACGTTAAGAGTAGATTGTCGTCTGCAAATTGTACTAGTTTGCCATCTTTCAAAAGTTTTGATCTTAGATCGTTGATGTGAAGAATGAATAGTAGTGGCACGAGCTGGGACCACACTTTGATGAAATTGAACGCAATCTGACTCAGTGCCGTTCAATTTTGTTTCCTTAAGACGATTAGATAATTGTTAATTATCAACAATTGAGCACTTGTGCTGAATATTTACACTTCGAGTTTTGATTTCACAAATTTGTGATTGGTTGAGTCAAATGCTTTAGACAGATCTAATAATGCTGCTGTTAGGCATTCATTTTGTTCAGTTAGATGTCTGAAAACTCAGTGCTAATAACTCGGGCATCTATAGTGGACATTTCTGATCAAAAACCAAATTGTTGTCCGGTAAATTATTTTTTTCATTGAAATTTCAACTGCTGGATCTCACAAAATTGTTTCAAAAACTTTGGAAAGCGAACTAGTTATAGATATAGACTTTTCAGGGTGGGTAGTCAACAAACTTAGAGAAACAATAATCTGATAACGTTACTATTTGTCTGTTGTCAAACAGAATTTCACTAAACGTTTGTTAGACTGAAAATGTTGTTGCTAGACACTGTTATTTCGAGCACCAGTGATTGCAGGCCATTTATCTGTCGACTCTTTGTTCAATGAAAGATCTATGACAGATTTTTCTTTTGTAAAAGATATTTTGTTTTCATCATTTCGTACAAATTTTTTCACTAAAGACGCGTATTTTCGAAAGATAGAGTGAAGTTTTAATTGAATTGTATATACAATTTTTCTGCCTTTTCCATTAAACAAAACTTCTATCACAAAACATTAGTTCCGAAGTAAAACCATCCATTGAGTAGTTCAATTTATCCAAAATATTTTTTTTTATTGGTTTGCATATTTTGTGATGCTCTCTTGTGTTATTAAACCTACAGTATAGTGGTCGATTTTAATTTCAAAATTGAATGTGTAAACAATTTTCACAGGGTAATTACCCTCCATTATCATATAGCCGATGAGCTTTCTCCTTGTCTTGGTTCAGTGATTAACACTTTTAGATCATACGGGTTCAAAACTGTATCTGTACTGTTTAACTCTTTGTTGTTCAGATAGTGTATAGTGCAATCAGTCGTTAGAATCACTTTCTTTTTTCTCGCAGCGACATCAATTCGCAGCACAAAAACAATCAAAGAGTCCTTATGGTCTCTCTTATTGGAGTTATAGCTGAGGTTTATGAGAAAATTTTGATGTCCGTCTGTAGTGTTTTGTTGTAATTCAACCCAAAACAACTCCGTGTGGTAGTCACTTTCGTCAAAAACTGTTCACTTTCTGTAGACTCAAATGATTTGCTATAAAAAAGCAATTGATTTTGGCCTTGCTGTTTTGCTCTGTCCTAGCGAAACGAGCAATTCTGAGCATTTGCTGATTTTTGCTAAAAAAAAGTTTGTTTAGGTCCAAGAATGTCATGAATATAGCCACATCTTAAAAATTTCATAAGATTAAAATTTTAGCGAGTAATTTTAACTCCAATATAGCAAGTAATACAAATTTTCCTGTCCACAAATGGCAGCGCTTATCTTTAAGATGATTGTGATGTATACAAATTGTTACCGTGAAAATTGCTGCTGCTGCTGACGCTGCACGAATGATCACAAGCGGCAACATAATTCCCGGCAACAGCGTTATTTTCTGATAAGAATCCATTAAAACTGAAAAAAAACGCTTTTACCATTCTAATTGCTGACCATCTAAGTGCAATAGACCACAAAATGTGACGGAATTTTCAGCACGGGCTATATCTGCAGTAAGTAGAGTAGTTTTGTTGTTTCTTTCACGACAACATTGTTGTGTGGTTCAGATGTCTGTTGATCGTCCAATCCATTCATGTTAAAATGGTTGCCTTATTATTGTTCATGAGATGAAATTCCATTTACTTGGGCTACAGATTAACAATTTTGCTGTTGATAACTTTGGCTGATTTTGCTTCCATTTTCGAAAGTTGATTTAATTTTGTCTCGTTTATTAGTAATGAGTCCACTCAAAAAAAGTAGAAATTCTGCTAATATTTGTTTTCGAAAAATTGTACACTTGTCCGAAAAATAGAAGATACGCATTCAAATGAAAAAGTGAGTTGGTAGTTTTCGAAACTTTTGAACATTTGATTCAGTTTAAAGATCTCAAAACTGTCGCAATTTCCTCCTTAATGACAAGAATCAATGCATTAAACTCATCAATGCAACTATTTTTGTTTTTTTGTTAGCATTTTGGCTTAACTTTGTCATCGGAATGACTTTGCATATATTAAATTGTTTCGGATTGATTTTTTGAAGTCATATGGGGACAAATTTCAGAAGGACTCGAAGATGTCTGCAGATCTTCTTTCATATTTTAACAAAATCAATTCTACCGTCTTGCAAACCTGCAGAATGCATTTTTAATTCACTGTATATAACGACAATAGCACTTTTTCTTTTGTTGTTGAGCCGCGGTACGGTTGATTAGTAATATCACTAGGAATCGTACTATCAGTTTGTAGTATAATGCTGTCCAAATTAAATTTGTACAATTGTTCGGAATATTGATTAAATCTTAACCCTCTTACAAATTCCAGCTCAACTTGTTTTGTTTCAATACTTGTTGACCATGACGTCGAATGTAAACAATTGTCAACAAACTTTTCTCATTTTTGGAAGTTTTTGTTATAATTGTTTCCAAGTATTACATATTTGGGATTGTTGAGGGGATATGTATGATTCTTCAGATAGCATGACATATCTTCAAGAATGGAAGATTGTTTTATCTAGGACAGAGTATAGCATAAAAAGGTAAAGATTTTCTATTCAGTGTGAACTCAAGTTAATTTGAACTATCGGACGTTGGATTAAGCTTTTATGTCAGCTCTGTTTAAAACTGTCTAAAGATCCTGAAAGCTAGATATGATAAGGACAGTACGTTATTGGATGTCGGTAATGAGAAAAGGAGTAATTAGGTAGATGTGGGTCTGTTTGTAATTTGAATAGGGGAGATTGTGGGATGAAAAATTGTATAATGGCCGTTCGACCTAATATCAACTTTTCCTATTTTCTAAGTTTTAAACCTACGCAGGTATTAGAGTCCAATGACCAAAGCAGAAGTCAGCGGTCATAAACAGAAGTAAAGGTTCAAAATGAAATTTCAAGCGTTCATAAGATGAATGAACTTGTTAAAAAAGCGTAGAATAACAATACTCTACTCCGAGAGTCAAAAAGACCGAAAGATTGACATAATTGCTAAAACTTCATCAAAAAAGCACATAAAATGGAGTAAAATTACAGCCTCCGTCATTTATATTGTATATATATATATATATATATATATATATATATATATATATATATATATATGTATATTTATATATATATATATATATATATATATATATATACATATATATGCATATATATATATATATATATATATATATATATATATATATATGTTTAGAGAGAGAGAGAGAAAGAAAGAGAGAGAGAGAGAGAGATAGAGAGAGAGAGAACACTATAGTAATGTGTAGAGATGAATTTGCTAAATACACAATAATATAAGTAATTTCTAGAGAGAACATTGAGTTTTTTGTTCAAATTTAACTGGTCAAAGGTCATTTGAAACGGATTTTACACCAAATGTTAGCTTTTTGGATGAGAACTGCTGTTGACTTGGCTATCAAAATTTTTTCAATCAACTTTTTTGAATACATGTAAACACAAACTTGCATCTCGCGGGTAAAATGGTAATGAGTTTTCACTTCAAGAGTACAAGATTAAAGAATGATTTTCGTTAGGATGAAAAAGATGAATACGCCCCCAAAAAATCATTTGTTTTTGTGCAATTATTAATCTTATATCTGGCCGTAGCTAATTTAAAATATTTTTGTAATTAAATACGTTTAAAGTTTTCGACTTGATCAAATGTCATATACCAAATGCATTTTTTTGCTTTCTCATTTCATTTTGACGACTTGATACTAGAACAAAACAAATACACTATTCAAGGCCCAATTCATTTTGTGTCTCCAAATAAAGCACACAGTTGAAATGATTTGAAAGAAACAAAAAACACAGCCATCTAATGAGAATTGTGTAAAAAAAGCATGAGTTATACCAAAGTGGGACATCCATATTGTACAGTTTTCAAAAATTTTGATACCAAGAGTCATATTTATCATATCATTATTCCCTTGTGTTTGAAAACATAGAATTCTCTATAGTAGCACGTAAATATTTAGACTGATTTGATTTCTTCACTATTGCTAACCCTACTACTACAAACGCAGATCGTTGAGCCTGTTATATTTTTGGGCGCGAACTAATAAACTCAGTTCCTCCTCGTCATACACGTTTAATTTACAGTTTTAGGGTTCCTCTCATTAAAAGTACCTACTTAAGTGGTGCATGTTTTTTGCTGCACATATTAAACATATCATTGCCATTTGAACGGTCATTTACTTAGAACCATGGCATATCTGACAATGATTTGCAAACAAATTTTATCATGAATTTTCCTATAGAATCTTTTTAAAACGGCAATCTTTTGTTTTTCAACCTTTACTCCGTTGAACAATAAGGAAACAAAATGGTTGGTTTTTTAAAGGACTGTTTTTATGAAGTTTTTTGTGTTACTTAGTAGTCACACGTGTTGGTAAATTGAGATAGCTATTGTGAAACCGTAGGGTAGAACTACTGAGCCCAGGTTTTTGCTTTTGAAAAGATTAGGAAAATCGACGTCATACTCTCTTTTTTTGGAGTTCATTGCACATCTATCACATATAAATAGTTGATGAGTTTTTTAGAGCTAGATTCCACATGAGACGTTTTATGTGCTTTCTGCCATTTCTCTGTTTCCAAACCACATTAGCATTTTTTCCTATGTCATAAACCAAAGAATTCAGTTGCGAACGCTTTTTAGATAAGTTTTGAACTATATTATGACCAGCGCTTAATTTTGTTTATGATTCTCCAAAAATTTCTCTGTTCTTTTCCATGGCCCGGATTTTGTTTGATGTCACCACAGATGTTCAAAAACGTTGATGCTCGCGGTGTCCCAATGTTTTAAAAGGGCAAAGCAAAGATTTTACATATTTACATACAGATCGAAGAATGGCTCATTATCCCCTTTTTTGGAACTTTGTTCACAACTTTTGGACACAAGTTTTTGAACACAATCTTTCATTGTCCCGTAAAAAGACAAAAATCCTCTCATTAACAGTAAACACATTACGAACGTTATCAATTTTCCTCAATTCATTATTTATATTGGCACAAATTGGGACCAGGTCATCAAAATGTATTAGCTTTTTTTACATTCCAAATTTTGTTCATCAACTGATTTTTTGTATCACGTCTAACAAATTTGCCGATTATCGGCTTCCTGTTTTTACCCCCACCTGGTAAGTAATGACAATACTAACATCATATGAAATGATTAGAAGATAATTTTTCTCAGCTACAATTGCCACTTTTGCAAAGTCGGCCTCCGTGGGCTCCTCCTCCATACAAAAGATGCGCGCTTTTTCCCTGCGCCCGTACTGCTCAAAGCTGTCAAACTCTATGACTGAAGACAAGTCCTCTAGAGTAGAGCAACGCTTTCTTCCAGTTCCTAGGCGAAACACAAACATCATAGTAAGAGTCTTGTGAAAAAATTTCTGTGATGAGTGTCGGCACCCAGATGTTTGTCCAGAAGATGCAGCCAATCCCATTAACCCCAGTACACTTAAGAAGTTGACTGCTAACATCCTTCTAATTTCCCGAACTGATTGCAGAGATCTTTTTAGTATGATTCATCTCATTGGTCTTTTCAAGAGTCTACAATTACCTGCAGATTAATCCCCCAGTTGGAAGGTCGACTTATGAAAAGACCGTGGTTGACCCATATCGGGTACTAAAAGAAAGTGGTCGGCGATAAAAAATAACGGCTAAGATTTTCGCTAAATGCCCCACTTTTTCATAGGTGATACATTTCTTGTACACCTATGTATATGTATGTATATTTATATATATATATATATATATATATATATATATTATATTTATATAATATATAAATATTTATATATATATATATATATATAAATATTATATATTATATATAAATATATATTATATATATATAAGAATATAAATTTATCTACAATTAAGTATATATACTAATAAGTCAATGTTTCTCCAAATTTTTTGAAAGTAAATAGCGACAAATTTACTTTTTTGATAGGCTATCAGTTGAAAACTTAGATTTAGATAAGCCTCATAATGCCTGATCAAGATACTAATAAATGAGATTGAAGAGCAAAATAAAAAAGTATAAAATATATGTTTAGAGAGAGAGAGAGAAAGAAAGAGAGAGAGAGAGAGAGAGAGAGAGATAAAGAGAGAGAGAGAGAGAGAGAGAGAGCACTATAATAATGTGTAGAGATGAATTTTGCTAAATACGCAATAATGTAAATGATTTTTAGAGAGAGCATTAAGTTTTGTTCAAATTTAACTGGTCAAAGGTCATTTGAAACGGATTTTACACCAAATCTTAGCTTTTGGATGAGAACTGCTGTTGACTTAGCTATCAAATTTTTCAATCAACTTTTGAATACATGTAAACACAAACCTGCATCTCGCGGGTAAAAATGGTAATGAGTTTCACTTCAAGAGTACAAGATTAAAGAATGATTTTCGTTAGGATGAAAAAGATTGAATACACCCCCCAAAAAATCATTTGTTTTGTGCAATTATTAATCTTATATCTGGCCGTAGCTAATTTAAAATATTTTTGTAATTAATACGTTAAAGTTTTCGACTTGATCAAATGCATATACCAAATGCATTTTTTTGCTTTCTCATTTCATTTTGACGACTTGATACTAGAACAAAACAAATACACTATTCAAGGCCCAATTCATTTGTGTCTCCAAATAAAGCACCACAGTTGAAATGATTTGAAAGAAACAAAAAACACAGCCATCTAATGAGAATTGTGTAAAAAAAGCATGAGTTATACCAAAGTGGGACATCCATATTGTACAGTTTCAATAATTTTGATACCAACAAGCATATTCATCATATCAGTATTTCCTTTGTGTTTTAAAAATAGAGCTCTCAATGTAACACTGAGAGTTCTCATTTCATTGGTAACACTGAGAGTTTTTTCATTTCATTTTGACGACTTGATACTAGAACAAAACAAATACACTATTCAAAGCCCAATTCAATTGCGTCTCCGAAGAAAGCACCAAAATTGAACTGATTTGAAAGAAACATAAAGCATAGCCATCTAAAAGACTAATGAGAATCGTGTAAAAAAAGCATGAGTAATACCGAAGTGGGACATCCATTTTGTAGAGTTTCAAAAATTTTGATACCAAGAGTCATATTTATCATATCATTATTCCCTTGTGTTTGAAAACATAGAATTCTCTATAGTAGCACGTAAATATTTAGACTGATTTGATTTCTTCACTATTGCTAACCCTACTACTACAAACGCAGAATCGTTGAGCCTGTTATATTTTTTGGGCGCGAACCTAATAAACTCAGTTCCTCCTCGTCATACACGTTTAATTTAACAGTTTTAGGGTTCCTCTCATTAAAAGTACCTACTTAAGTGGTGCATGTTTTTTGCTGCACATATTAAACATATCATTGCCATTTGAACGGTCATTTACTTAGAACCATGGCATATCTGACAATGATTTGCAAAACAAATTTTATCATGAATTTTCCTATAGAATCTTTTTAAAACGGCAATCTTTTGTTTTTCAACCTTTACTCCGTTGAACAATAAGGAAACAAAATGGTTGGTTTTTAAAGGACTGTTTTTATGAAGTTTTTGTGTTACTTAGTAGTCACACGTGTTGGTAAATTTGAGATAGCTATTGTGAAACCGTAGGGTAGAACTACTGAGCCCAGGTTTTGCTTTTGAAAAGATTAGGAAAATCGACGTCATACTCTCTTTTTTTGGAGTTCATTGCACATCTATCACATATAAATAGTTGATGAGTTTTTAGAGCTAGATTCCACATGAGACGTTTTATGTGCTTTCTGCCATTTCTCTGTTCCAACCACATTAGCATTTTTTCCTATGTCATAAACCAAAGAATTCAGTTGCGAACGCTTTTTAGATAAGTTTTGAACTATATTATGACCAGCGCTTAATTTTGTTTATGATTCTCCAAAAATTTCTCTGTTCTTTTCCATGGCCCGGATTTTGTTTGATGTCACCACAGATGTTCAAAAACAGTTGATGCTCGCGGTGTCCCAATGTTTTAAAAGGCAAAGCAAAGATTTTTACATATTTACATACAGATCGAAGAATGGCTCATTATCCCCTTTTTTGGAACTTACTCACAACTTTTGAACACAAATTTTTGAGCAAAACTTTTTCATTGTCCCGTAAAAAGACAATAACCTTCTTGTTAACAGTAAACACATTACGATCATTATCAATTTTCCTCAATTCATTAATTATATTTGCACAAATTGGGATCAGGTCGTCATTAACGAATATGTTAGTGTTTTTTACATTCCAAATTTTGTTCATCAACTGATTTTTAGTATCACGACTAACAAGTTTGCCGATTATGGGCTTCCTGTTTTTACCCTCACTTGGTAAGATACTAACATCATATGAAGTGATTAGAAGATAATTTTTCTCAGCTACAATCGCCACCTTTGCAAAGTCGGCCTCAGTGGGCTCCTCCTCCATACAAAAGATGCGCGATTTTTCCCTGCGCCCGTACTGCTCAAAGCTGTCAAACTCTATGACTGAAGACAAGTCCTCTAGAGAAGAGCAACGCTTTCCTCCAGTTCCTAGGCGACACACAACCACATAGTAAGAGTCTTGTGAAAAAATTTCTGTGATGAGTGTCGGCACCCAGATGTTTGTCCAGATGATGCAGCCAATCCCATTAACCCCAGTACACTTAAGAAGTTGACTGCTAACATCCTTCTAATTTCCCGAATTGATTGCAGAGATATTTCTAGTATGATTCATCTCATTGGTCTTTTTCAAGTGTCTACAATTACCTGCAGATTATTCCCCCAGTTGGGAGGTCGACTTATGAAAAGACCGTGGTTGACCCATACCTTTTCATAGGTGATACATTTCTTGTAACACCTCTGTTCATGTATGTATATTTATATTTATATATATATATATATATATATATATATAATTATTTTTTAAATATGTATATATATATATATATTATATATATATATATATATATATATATATATATATATATATATATATAGAGAGAGAGAGAGAGAGAGAGAAAGAGAGAGAGAGAGATAGAGAACACTATAATATTGTGTAGTGATGAATTTTGCTAAATACACAATAATATAAATAGATTCTAGAGAGAACATTGAGATTTATTCAAATTTAATTGGTCAAAGGTCCTTTGAAACGGGTTTCATACCACGTGGTAGCTTGTTGGATAGGAACTGCTGTTGACTTGGCTATCAAAAATTTTTTCAATCAATTTTTGAGTACATGTAGACACAAACCTTCATCTCGCAGGTACGGTGGTAGTGAGTTCCACTTCAAAAATACAATATTGAACAATAATTTGGGTTAGGATGAAAAAGATGGAATATGCCCCAAAAAAATCAATTGGTTTGTGCATTTATCAACCTTATATCTGACCGTAGCTAATTTAAAATGCGACATCCATATTGTACAGTTTCAATATTTTTGATACCAACAGTCATATTTATCATATCATTATTCCCTTGTGTTTGAAAACATAGAACTCTCTATAGTAACACGTAAATTTTTAGACTGATTTGATAATTTCACTATTGCTAATCCTACTACTACAAACTCAGAATCGCTTAGCCTGTTATATTGTTTTTTTGCGCGAACGTAATAAACTCTGTTTTCTGGCATTCGAGTTTATTATATTGATACAAGAGTAAGTTTCCAAATTTTTATTGTTTTCCATTAAAAAAATTTTAGAGCATTATTCGAATTTTTGTTACTACAGAACAATAAACCATCTTTCGCATACTGCAAAAACTCACTATTTACACTTACTTGCTCTGGGGAGCCATATTCATAGAACTGCAAAAAAAGGTGGCACTAAAACTGTTCCCTTAGGAAAATCAAATTTACATAACTCAATTAGCACAAATTTGTTGTATGCAATCTGTAACAAGTAAAAAGTTTTTTGACATGTTATGCAGAATGTGAACAGTTTAGAGATCGTAATTTTCTTGAAAATATTTACTGAGATAGAGAATTGAAAGTTTCAGATAAATCTGGCAAAACGGCTTGAACAATATTACTATTATCAATTTCGTGTTGAATTGATTGAGCAAACTCAATAGAAAACAGAATAGCATCTTGTGCTGATACCATACGTAAGAGTCCAGATTGAAACCGCAAGAGTAATTTCCTATTCTAAATTTTACTTGTGATTTTTTTTGCACGCTTTTTTCTAATATTTTAGAAAATCAATTAGTTATCGAGATAGGACGATAGTTTACAGGTTCCATGATGTCATCCTGTTATGGATTTTTGCCTTGACAGTTCCTTGCATCCTAAGAAAAACACAATAATTCATTCATAATGATTATCAGGTAGGAGGCTAAAATTTGCTCAACATCAATTATAGCCCTAACGGGTACTTTACAAAGACCAGTGAGTTTGTTGGGATTAAGGTCTCTGAAGATAGCAAAAAATGTTTTTCTGATATTACAAAAAATCAAATGATGAGCCGCCAACATCTAAAAGTGGTGTCTGCAGTTTTTTGTCGTCAACAACCATATCAGCCGAGGAATTTTTTGCAGAACATTCATAGCTTGCTTATTTGTCCCCCTAACAATTTTTTGATAGGCTCATAGGCTCCCGCGATCTTTAGCTGTACTAAGAGAGAGTAAACAGTTCCAGGAAAACTTCTCCTGTCTTCTTTCTTTTCAATGGATAGTTTGTTTCGAAGCTTACTGTATAGTGACCCACTTTCTGGCGATGAATTCAAACTAAAATTCCCACACCTTTTTTGACCTTCAAGCAGTAGAATTTTGCTTTCCTCGTAATACACGTACCTTTTAACAGTTTTAGGGTTCCTCTCATTAAAAGTACCTACTCATGGGGGAATGATTTTTGCTGCACATTTTAAACAAATCATTGGCATTTGAACGGTCATTTACTTTGACCCATGGCACATCCGACAATGATTTGCAAAACAAATTTTATCAAGAATTTTCCTATAGAATATTTTTAATATGGTAATCTTTTGTTTTTCAACTTTTACTCCGTTGAACAATAAAGAACCACAATGGTTGGTTTTTAAAAGACTGTCAAATCCAAAGCCTTTATGTTCGGCAACGTTTTTGGTTAAAATGTAATCATTATCAGACTGTTTTTGTATTACTTAGTAGTCACGCGTGTTGGTAAGTTTAAGATAATTATTGTGAAACCGTAGGATAGAACTTCTGAGTCCAGATTTTGCTTTTTTAAGATTAAGGTAATCGGCGTCATACTCTCTTTTTTTGGAGTTCATTGCACATCTATCACATATAAAGAGTTGATGAGTTTTTAGAGCCAGACTCCACATGAGACGTTTTATCTGCTTTCCGCCATTTCTCTGTTCCAATAATAATATGATAAGTTTTGAACTATATTATGACCAGCGCTTAGTTTTGTTTATGATTCTCCAAAAATTTTCTCTGTTCTTTTCCTTGGCCCGGATTTTGCTTGATGTCACCACAGAAGTTCAAAAGCAGTTGATGCTCGCGGTATCCCAATGCTTTAAGGAGCAAAGCAAATATTTTTTCATTTTTACATACAGATCGAAGAATGGCTCATTATCCCCTTTTTTGGAACTTTGTTCACAACTTTTGAACACAAGTTTTTGAATACAATCTTTCATTGTCCCGTAAAAAGACAAAAATCTTCTCATTAACAATAAACACATTACGAACGTTATCAATTTTTCTCAATTCATTATTTATATTGGCACAAATTGGGATCAGGTCACCAAAATGTATTAGTGTTTTTTACATTCCAAATTTTGTTCATCAACTGATTTTTAGTATCACGTCTAACAAATTTGCCGATTATCGGCTTGCTGTTTTTACCTCCCTTTGGTAAGTAATGACAATACTAACATCATATGAACTGTTTAGGAGATAGTTTTTCTCAGCTACACTCGCCACCTTTGCAAAGACAGCCAAAGATGCGCGCATTTTCCCTGCGCCCTTAGTGCTCAAAGCTGTCAAACTCTATGACCGAAGACAAGTCCTCCAGAGCAGAGCAACGCTTTCTTCCTAGGCAACACAAAAACAACTTAGTAAGAGCTTTGTGAAAAAATTTTCTGGGATGAGTGTCGGCACCCAGATGTTTGTCCCGAAGATGTAGCCAATCCCATTAAACCCAGTACACTAGAGACGTTGACTGCTAACATCCTTCTAATTGCCCGAATTGATTGCAGAGATATTTCTAGTATGATTCCTCTCATTGGTCTTATTCAAGAGTACAATTACCTGCAGAATAATCCCCCAGTTGGGTGGTCGACTTACGAAAAGACCGTGGTTAACCCATATCGGTATTAAAAGAAAATGGTCGACGGATAAAAGATAACGGATAAGATTTTTGCTAAGTGCCCCACCTTTTCATAGGTGTTACATTTCTTGCTAAAAGCCGGACACAGCTTGCTACTGTGTGGCTTACCGCCACATCTTATACACAAGTTACCATTGCCTTTTCTAACAGTGATTTTTTTCACTCGGTTTTCAGAATGCATTTTTAAGTTGCATTGCATTTCTCCCTTCACTATGATGGGTTTGTTACTTGCTGAAGAACTTACAAAAACTGTTTTTTGATTTCTGAAATGTGGGCTTTCTGTCATTTCAGAAAGAGTCTTCTTTTGTCTAGCTTTGACGCTTTAATAGTCTTAATTTTGCCTCAGGGTCTCTCAAACCTAAGAAAATCTTATATTGCCAACTCTTCCCTGAGAATGGTAACTGTTTTTAAGGTCTGGAGGTCAAAATATTGTGCTTCTTCTATTAGGTGCGCTAGAACATCATCGTCGAATTCTCCAGCGCCTCAGACAACGCAAATAAAATTAGCCCTTTATGCCGCTATAACTCTCTCTTTGGGAAAAAAATAAAATTGAATTACTAGTCTGATCGCTTTAAAAGAAGAGTCTAGTAGTTGCTTAGGGCACAAAGGCTCCTAAATTCACGACATGCGTCTTGACCGCACATAATGAGAAATAGATTCTTACCAGTAGGTCCACAGTTGTGCCGTTGGTGTTGGGATAGCTTCCCCAACGTCTTGGTCTTGAGCACGAGCAGCTGAAATTCTATTGTTTTAATAACTGAATTCCAAATGACCTGAGGGTACAAAAATTCACAAGCATTTTTAGATGCTATCAGTATGAAAGTCTACAAAAAACGTCCGGATATAGATAAACTTGTATTGGTTAATTTACATTCTAAACGTGAGCAAGTGCTTCCCCCTGTCGTATATAGCAAGTACTGGTGCAGTTTTTTAAACTGAAACCACCTAACCTGAGAACGTGTCATTGGTATCCACAGTGAGGATCATCGAGCTTGTTCATGGTCACCACTGATTGTGGAAAGGTCGAGTTTATAGCTAAAATTTTTGGTTTTTGTACGCTGATAATTTTGTAGTATGAACGAATTTGAAGCAACGATTTGATTCAACTTAGTAGCTTTTATGTAAATATACTTCACCAACATCACCAACTAAGAAAGTGTTACTTATATCAAAGTCTTGACCTAAACTCTAAGTTCTGATCTACGCGATATATCACACTTCCATTTGAGTTTAAAAAACCCTTGAATTTTGTTATAGAAGTTTTCTTTGGCGTCCTTCATCATAGAGGCCGAATTTTTTAGAGCAATTAGTGCCTTTCTATTTAGTTCATCATCAGAAATTTTATTGTCAAAAAACACATGCAATTCTTTTTCAGATTATTTCTCTCCTGTGTCAATCTCAATTTTTCAATTATTTTGTTTCTGTGTCAATGCCGCATATTTTTTTGTCTAGAGTGGAGGATGACAAAGAGCAACAATGTCTTTCAACCTAACGGATAGAGCCTCTGTTAGGTTGAAAGACATTGTTGCTCTTTGTCATCTTCCATTCTAGAAAAAAAATTTGCGGCATGATTAGCGCGTCTTTGTATGTGAGCAATTACTATGTTAAAGTTGATTATTCTATCTAAACCATTCCAAAGTAATGTCGGTATTACTTTGAATTGAAAACATTGCGTGAGTTTCAGTTTTCAGTTAGAGTATTTACTTTTTACTTGATCCCTAAATATTGTGTGAAAAGTAGTGCAGTGCATATTACAAAGCTAGAAATTTTTTGTAGTAAACAGAGAACAACTATTGCGTTGCATTAAAAGTGTGTAATCCAACCTTTACAAGCGCGTATGTGTTCTTTTTTTTCTTCCCACTTTTGGTTGCATATTCTTCCACTATATGTTTGAAACCTGCAGCGTGGTAACTAGAGTCACAGTAAATAGCTACCGTAAACGGCTTTGTTCGCATGTTACATTTGCTGCTTCCATCCGGTCCTTCAAAGCTACTTCTAATACTTTTACGTGTTCGTTTGTCGTTTCTATTAATGCCTCCTTCATCTGGAGCTTATAAAAAAATGTCATTAGATTCCGGACTAAATTAGTAATGCATTTACGAAAGAATTGCTTCAAGACTGTTAACTGTTTTACTTGCTTTGCTGTTTTTGGCATTTTTAATTTTATCAAGAAACTTTGTTACATTTGTCTGTTTTGGAGACACTCGTTCTGCATTAATTTTATTTTTAAAAAAATCATTATTTCTGAAGCTATTCCACATTTTTTTTGTGATGGTTATATCGCCGATTGACGTAAGCAGATGATTATTTCAACCAAAGGTGGTACAATTTGTTCAAACTTGAAACTGCATTCCCATCATCGTCCATAATTTTGATAGAATTATCTAAGGCAAAGCACAAAATCTCAGCACGGCGCAAATTATTTTCTATTGAAGGAATTAAATCTGGTTAATGACTTGCTCAATCTTTGATCAAAGCCTAGTACGCCTGAGTTTTCTAATAAAGAACAAAAGCTAGCAAATGCACTGATACAAAGTCTGCCATTTGCAGCCAATGCTATGACTGAGAACAACCAATTTTCGTAAAAAGGTTTTTCCCAGGAAGTGAGTTTATTGCATCACTTATGTTTTAGAGTAAAAAAATTGTTTTCAGGTAATCGTTTCTGAACAAATGGTTTACTCTTAACAAGTGAATTAACAAAGTTTTCGTCAGCTTTTTGTTGGGCAAAATAGAAGCTACTACTATTCGATTGAAAAAAAATTTTCAGTGCGTTGAAAAGTATCAATACAAATTATACCTGCAGTTTGGTTCTTAGATGAAAAGGTGGCGGCGGAATATCTTCATAGAGTGGTATACTTCTTTTTAGCGTCAATTTTTTCAACTCTGTTTTATATTCCACGTCTGTGTTTTGCAAAGATATTGCTAAATTCAACTGATAGTTCGCCTACTATAGCCTCTTGATCTTCATTCACAGCCATTATTTTGCAAGGAAACTTGGTTAAAAATGTGACGTTTTTGGTTGGATTTGGTTTTTGCATTTCTCGCAGTTCTAACAATTGTTCATTTTTTTTCCTCTGCAAATTAGACAAATTTATTGGAGCGGGGCACGTTTCAAATGTTGGAAACTACACTTTTTCATATACTGGGACCGGTTCGGGCGTTTGTTATTTTTTCGGGCTATCTGTGTCTTGATTGAAATAAATTCTATCTGTAATTATCTTTTAGTCATATTTGCAAATCTCATCAAAAGAGGATCCACTTCTAGTAACCGTAGTCAGATGTTAGGAACCTAAACTTTTTGCAACTTTTTGCCTTTATTTATTGTGACTGGATGTTCAATGATATTCAGGACATGTATATATATGTATATATATATATATATATATATATATATATGTGTGTGTGTATATACATATATATATATATATATATATATATATATATATATATATATGTATGTATATATACGCCTATATACATATACATTTATAACATTATTTTCAACAAATTTCTAAGGCCAATATTAGTAATAATTCACTGTCTTGTTAAACCATTTCATTTGGGATTATTACATCAGAGAGGTTGACGAACAATTCAAGCTTTTCTGGGAGCCTGCTTTCCTTGAGTGCTTTTTGATTTGGTTGTAATACTTCCTTTTTCAGGATATTAACTGCACCTGACTATCTGGATCCCTTCATCTACCACTATTAACTGCTTTTCTAACAATTGTTCATATATTTTTCTCTGCAATCGTGACAAATTTGTTGAAGCCGGTCACGTTTCATGTGTTGGAGACCACACTTCTTCATATACTGGTAACAATTTTGGAGTCTGCGTTTTTCGTTTTTGTGCTATCTGTGATTTGAATTAAAAAATTTTTACTTGTAATTATTTTTTAGTTTTTTTGCAAATTTTATCAATTGAGGATCCACTTTTAGTAACCTTAGTCAGATGTTAGGAATCAAAACCTTGCAGCATCTTTGCCCTTATTTATTGTGACTGGGTGTTCAGTGATATTCAGGACGTCTATATATATATATATATATATATATATATATATTTATATAGATAAATATATATAACATTATTTTCAGCAACTTTTTCTCAGGAATATGTTAAATTACGTCACTATCATTTTTGCAAATTTCATCATTGGAGGATCCACTTCTATTAACAGTAGTCAGATGTTAGGAACCAAACTTTGCCACTTCTTTGCCCTTTAATTATTGTGACTGGGTGTTCAATGATATTGACAACATGTATTTATATATATATATATATATATATATATATATATATATGGTTATATATGTATATATATACACGCCTATATACATATACACTTATAACATTCTTTTCAAAAACTTTTTTAAGGCCAATATTAGTAATAATTCACTATCTTGTTAAACAATTTCATTTGGGATTATTACTCCAGAGAGGTTGACGAACAATTCGAGTTTTTCTGGAAGCTTGCATTCTATGAGTGCTTTTTGATTTGGTTGTAATACTTCTTTTTTCTGGATATAAACTGCACCTGATTATCTGATTCCCTTCATCTACCATTATTAACTGCATTTCTAACAATTGTTCATATGTTTTCCTCTGCAACCTTGACAAACTTGTTGAAGCTGGTCACGTTTCAGGTGTTGGAGACCACACCTATTCATATACTGGTACCGATTTTGTAGTTTGCGCATTTCGTTTTGAGCTATCGGTGACTTGATTTAAATGATTTTTTTTGTAATTTTTTTTCAATTTTTTTTTGCAAATTTTATCAATTGAGGTTCCACTTCTAGTAATTTTAGTAGATGTTAGGAATCAAAACTTTGCAACAGAACGTGCCATTGGTATCCACAGTGAGGATCATCGAGCTTGTTCATGGTCACCACTGATTGGGAAGGTCGAGTTTATCGCTAAAATTTATGATTTTTGTACGCTGGTAATTTTGTAGTATGAACGAATTTGAAGCAACGATTTGATCACCATGTAAATATTCTTCACCAACTTCGATTAAGAAAGTGTTCCATATATCGAAGTTTCGGCTTAAACACCATGTTCTGATCTTCGCGATATATCACACTTTCATTTGAGATTAAAAATCCCTTGAGTTTTGCTATAGAAATTTTTTTCGGCGTCCTTCATCGTAGAGCCCAAGTTTTTTAGAGCAACTATTGCCTTTCCATTTAGTTCATCATCAGAAGTTGTAGTATTTTAGTGCCTAAAAAACACATTCAATTCTTCTCCAGATTGTTTTGTTTCTCTGTCAATCTCAATTTCTCAATTATTTTGTTTCTGTGTCAATGCCGCATAATTTTTTCTAGAATGGAGGATGACAAAGAGCAAAAATGTCTTTTAACCCAACAGATAGATTGATTCTCTGTTAGGTTGAAAGACATTGTTGCTCTTTTTCATCCTCCATTCTAGAAAAACAATTTGTATGTGAGCAATTACTATGTAAAAGTCAATTATTTTACCTAAACCGTTCCAAAGTGATATCGGTATTACTTTGGATTGAAAACATTGCGTGAGTTTCAGTTTTCAGTTAGAATAATTACTTTTTACTTGATCCCTAAATATTGTGTTAAAAGTAGTGCAGTGCATATAAAAAGCTAGAAACTTTTTGTTGTAAATAGAGAACAATTATTGCGTTGCATTAAAAGTGTGCGATCCAACCAATACAGGCGAGTATGTGTTCTTTTTTTTTTCTTCCCACTTTTGGTTGCATATTCGTCCACCATAAGTTTGAAACCTGCACAGTGGTAACTAGTGTCACAGTAAATAGCTGCCATAAATGGTTTTGTTAGCATGTCACATTTTTGGCTTCCATCCGGTCCTTCGTAACTACTTCTAAAGCTTTTACGTGTTCGTTTGTCGTTACTATTAATGCATCTTTCATCTGGAGCTTATAATAAGATGTCATTAGCTTCTGGACTGAATTATTGATGTATTTACGAAAGAATTGCTTGAAGATTGTCTTCTGTTTTACTTGCTTTGTTGTTTTTGGCATTTGTAATTTATCATGAAACTTAATTATTTTTGGAAACATTCGTTCTGCACTGATGTTAATTCTAAAAAAATTGTTATTTCTGAAGCTATTTCACATTTTTTGTGACCTTTTATCCCGATTGACGTATACAGATGAGTATATCTCCCGAAGATGGTACTAGTCTAAAACTGCATTTCCATCATAGTCCATAACTCTGATAGATTTATCTAAAGCTAAGCACGAAATGCTCAGCACGGCGCCAAACATTTTCTAGCGAAAAGTCTTACTTCTAAACAAATGGTTTACTCTTAACAAGCGAATTAACAAACAAAATTTTCCTGAGCTTTTTGGTCGGGCAAAAAAGAAGCTACTATACTTCAATTGAGAAAAAAGATTTTCAGTGCGTTGTACAGCATCAACACAAATTATACCTGCAGTTCGGTTCTCAGATGAAAAGGTGGCGGCGGAATATCTTCATCAAGTGTTATACTTCTTTTTTAGCTTCAATTTTTTCAACTCTGTTTTATATTCCACGTCTGTGTTTTGCAAAGATATTGCTAAATTCAACTAATAGGTCGCCTACTATAGCCTCTTGATCTTCATTCACAGCCATTATTTTGCAAGGAAACTTGGTTAAAAATGTGACGTTTTTGGTTGGATTTGGTTTTTGCATTTCTCGCAGTTCTAACAATTGTTCATTTTTTTTCCTCTGCAAATTAGACAAATTTATTGGAGCGGGGCACGTTTCAAATGTTGGGAAACTACACTTTTTTTGATATACTGGGACCGGTTCGGGCGTTTGTTTTTTCTTTTCGGGCTATCTGTGTCTTGATTGAAATAAATTCTATCTGTAATTATCTTTTAGTCATATTTGCAAATCTCATCAAAAGATGATCCATTTATAATAAACGTAGTCAGATGTTAGGAACCTAAACTTTTCAACTTTTTG
This sequence comes from Convolutriloba macropyga, assembly GCF_964194025.1. NCBI lineage: Eukaryota > Metazoa > Xenacoelomorpha > Acoela > Convolutidae > Convolutriloba > Convolutriloba macropyga. The sequence continues at coordinate 1,364,900 of NC_134478.1, read as the reverse complement.
CCTTTATTTATTGTGACTGGATGCTCAATGATATTCAGGACATGTATATATATGTATATATATATATATATATATATATATATATATATATATATATATATATACATAAATATATATATATATATATATATATATATATATATATATACATATATGTATATATACGCCTATATACATATACATTTATAACATTATTTCCAACAACTTTCTAAGGCCAATATTAGTAATAATTCACTGTCTTGTTAAACCATTTCATTTGGGATTATTACATCAGAGAGGTTGACGAACAATTCAAGCTTTTCTGGAAGCCTGCATTCCATGAGTGATTTTTGATTTGGTTGTAATACTTCCTTTTTCTGGATATTAACTGCACCTGACTATCTGGATCCCTTCATCTACCACTATTAACTGCTTTTCTAACAATTGTTCATATATTTTTCTCTGCAATCGTGACAAATTTGTTGAAGCCGGTCACGTTTCATGTGTTGGAGACCACACTTCTTCATATACTGGTAACAATTTTGGAGTCTGCGTTTTTCGTTTTTGTGCTATCTGTGATTTGAATTAAAAAATTTTTACTTGTAATTATTTTTTAGTTTTTTCGCAAATTTTATCAATTGAGGATCCACTTTTAGTAACCTTAGTCAGATGTTAGGAATCAAAACCTTGCAGCTTCTTTGCCCTTATTTATTGCGACTGGGTGTTCAGTGATATTCAGGACGTCTATATATATATATATATATATATATATATATATATATATTTTATATATATATATAACATTATGTTCAGCAACTTTTCTCAGGAATATGTTAAATTACGTCACTATCTTATTAAAAGTTTTCGTTTGGGATTATTACGCCAGAGAGTTTGATGACCAATTCAAGCTTTTCTGGAGGTTTGCAGCGCCTGTTGATTTCGTTTTCATACTTTTTTTCTTGGCATAAACCGCCCCAGTTTAACTTTTTTCCCTTCATCTTCCCTTCTTGATCCTTTTTCTGACTTCATTTCATTTATTTGCAGTGTTTGATCGGTGACTTTTATAGCATTTTCTTAGACAAATGCTACCGTTATGTTTTGCAAAAAATTGATTGCTTAACATTGCAGGAGTTCTGACAACTAAAACAACGATTTTTCCAGTGAATGACTGTCTGAACAACTTTAAGGTATCTTTAATTGCTCTATCTAATTATACTGTGTTTTCATTTGCCATTTTAACCTTGTCTAGGTTAGGTTTTTCTACTTCATGATTGTCTAGGTTATTAAATGATTGTTTTTCACTTCAGTCCCGAAATACAACAGGGTAACAAAAAAATTTAAAACATCCATAAAGAAAATATAGAAAGCTATCAAACTCTGTCAATCATAATTCCGAAAGCAAGTACAGCCCTTGCTAAAATAAATTAATAGAACCATTAACCATAACGAAATTAACAAAAATCCTAAAATACTCAAAACAAATAGCAATAAAAGGTGAATAAATCAGCGCTATCCCCAACACAAGCGTCTCAACCCAAACTAAAAACAGCAACAATTGCACTCCAACTGTTTGTTATTATCCCACTTCTAGGCAGAACATTTTCCAATGTTAAAGTTAAGTTTAATGAAGAATCAGAAAGACGCGGACTAATTAATACAAGAGCATTCGCATATATGATGAGCCGCGAGGTTTAAAAGGAATTTATTAACAGGAAAGACTAAGATATTTGATTTAGTTATCTTAATTGGCATCGGATTGGCTAATTTGTTCAACTGGACTCGCATCTTTACTTTTGCATTTACTTTTTGTTTACACCCTGGCGTCTTAAGTGTGAGGAGACAAATAATCGGACGGTCAAAATACGGATTTAATTCCTTGTCCAAAGTGGGAATTGGTTGCAATCAAATGTTGTTCATCGTAGTATTTTTTACTTTTTATTTTTCAATTCGGTTGGAGAGAAGTATAAACTACTACTCCAATATGGTTGCCAGGAGTTAATTCAATATCAAAATATGAAGGTAAAGGTTTCATGACTGAGAGAAGTTCTCCAAGTCGCATCAGTTCGGAAATTATTTTCTCTTGTAAGTTAATAAAAAATTCGTCCTTTCTGATGACTATTCGTATACTCTTTAAGTGAAATGTCGACTGAATAGTATGCCGTTTTGACTTACTGATGCTTATGTTGAAGCCTAGAAAACCAATTGCTACACTCTATAAAAGGTTCAGGTATATATGTATATATAGATATTTGTATATATATGTATATATATATATATATAATATATATATAAATATATATATGGTCAGATGTTAGGAACCTAAACTTTGCAACTTTTTGCCTTTATTTATTGTGACTGGATGCTCAATGATATTCAGGACATGTATATATATGTATATATATATATATATATATATATATATATATATATATATATATACATATATATATATATATATATATATATATATATATATATATATAATATATACATATATGTATATATACGCCTATATACATATACATTTATATAACATTATTTCCAACAACTTTCTAAGGCCAATATTAGTAATAATTCACTGTCTTGTTAAACCATTTCATTTGGGATTATTACATCAGAGAGGTTGACGAACAATTCAAGCTTTTCTGGAAGCCTGCATTCCATGAGTGATTTTTGATTTGGTTGTAATACTTCTTTTTTCTGGATATTAACTGCACCTGACTATCTGGATCCCTTCATCTACCACTATTAACTGCTTTTCTAACAATTGTTTCATATATTTTTTCTCTGCAATCGTGACAAATTTGTTGAAGCCGGTCACGTTTCATGTGTTGGAGACCACACTTCTTCATATACTGGTAACAATTTTGGAGTCTGCGTTTTTCGTTTTTGTGCTATCTGTGATTTGAATTAATAAATTTTTACTTGTAATTATTTTTTAGTTTTTTCGCAAATTTTATCAATTGAGGATCCACTTTTAGTAACCTTAGTCAGATGTTAGGAATCAAAACCTTGCAGCTTCTTTGCCCTTATTTATTGCGACTGGGTGTTCAGTGATATTCAGGACGTCTATATATATATATATATATATTATATTTATATATATATATATATATATATATATATATATATATATATATATATATATAACATTATGTTCAGCAACTTTTCTCAGGAATATGTTAAATTACGTCACTATCTTATTAAAAGTTTTCGTTTGGGATTATTACGCCAGAGAGTTTGACGACCAATTCAAGCTTTTCTGGAGGTTTGCATTCCAGGAGCGCCTGTTGATTTCGTTTTCATACTTTTTTTCTTGGCATAAACCGCCCCAGTTTAACTTTTTTCCCTTCATCTTCCCTTCTTGATCCTTTTTCTGACTTCATTTCATTTATTTGCAGTGTTTGATCGGTGACTTTTTATAGCATTTTCTTAGACAAATGCTACCGTTATGTTTTGCAAAAAATTGATTGCCTAACATTGCAGGAGTTCTGACAACTAAAACAACGATTTTTCCAGTGAATGACTGTCTGAACAACTTTAAGGTATCTTTAATTGCTCTATCTAATTATACTATGTTTTCATTTGCCATTTTAACCTTGTCTAGGTTAGGTTTTTCAACTTCATGATTGTCTAGGTTTTTAAATGATTGTTTTTCACTTCAGTTCCGAAATACAACAGGGTAACAAAAAAATTTAAAACATCCATAAAGAAAATATAGAAAGCTATCAAACTCTGTCAATCATAATTCCGAAAGCAAGTATAGCCCTTGCTAAAATAAATTAATAGAACCATTAACCATAACGAAATTAACAAAAATCCTAAAATACTCAAAACAAATAGCAATAAAAGGTGAATAAATCAGCGCTATCCCCAACACAAGCGTCTCAACCCAAACTAAAAACAGCAACAATTGCACTCCAACTGTTTGTTATTATCCCACTTCTAGGCAGAACATTTTCCAATGTTAAAGTTAAGTTTAATGAAGAATCAGAAAGACGCGGACTAATTAATACAAGAGCATTCGCATATATGATGAGCCGCGAGGTTTAAAAGGAATTTATTAACAAGAAAGACTAAGATATTTGATTTAGTTATCTTAATTGGCATCGGATTGGCTAATTTGTTCAACTGGACTCGCATCTTTACTTTTGCATTTACTTTTTGTTTACACCCTGGCGTCTTAAGTGTGAGGAGACAAATAATCGGACGGTCAAAATACGGATTTAATTCCTTGTCCAAAGTGGGAATTGGTTGCAATCAAATGTTGTTCATCGTAGTATTTTTTACTTTTTATTTTTCAATTCGGTTGGAGAGAAGTATAAACTACTACTCCAATATGGTTGCCGGGAGTTAATTCAATATCAAAATAAGAAGGTAAAGGTTTCATGACTGAGAGAAGTTCTCCAAGTCGCATCAGTTCGGAAATTATTTTCTCTTGAAAGTTAATAAAAATTCGTCCTTTCTGATGACTATTCGTATACTCTTTAAGTGAAATGTCGACTGAATAGTATGCCGTTTTGACTTACTGATGCTTATGTTGAAGCCTAGAAAACCAATTGCTACACTCTATAAAAGGTTCAGGTATATATGTATATATAGATATTTGTATATATATATGTATATATATATATTTATATATATATATATATATATATATATATATATGGTTATATATGTATATATATACACGCCTATATACATATACACTTAAAACCTTATTTTCAAAAACTTTTTTAAGGCCAATATTAGTAATAATTCACTGTCTTTTAAACAATTTCATTTGGGATTATTACTCCAGAGAGGTTGACGAACAACTCGAGTTTTTCTGGAAGCTTGCATTCTATGAGTGTTTTTTGATTTGTTTGTAATACTTCTTTTTTCTGGATGTAAACTGCACCTGATTATCTGATTTCCATCTACCATTATTAAGTGTATTTCTAACAATTGTTCATATGTTTTCCTCTGCAACCTTGACAAACTTGTTGAAGCTGGTCACGTTTCAGGTGTTGGAGACCACACTTATTCCTATACTGGTACCGATTTTGGAGTTTGCGCTTTTCGTTTTGAGCTATCGGTGACTTGATTTAAATGATTTTTTTTTATAATTTTTTTTTAATTTTTTTTGCAAATTTTATCAATTGAGGATCCACTTCTAGTAATTTTAGTAGATGTTAAGAATCAAAACATTGCAACTTCTTTGCTCCTATTTATTGTGACTGGTAAAAATAAACTTATATTATTTAATTTACATTCTAAACGTGAGCAAGTGTTTCCCCTTGTCTTATATGGCAAGTACTGGTGCAGTTTTTTAAACTGAAACCACCTAACCTGAGAACGTGTCATTGGTATCCACAGTGAGGATCATCAAGCTTGTTCATGGTCACCACTGATTTTGGGAAGGTCGAGTTTATTGCTAAAACTTATGATTTTTGTACGCTGGTAATTTTGTAGTATGAACGAATTTGAAGCAACGATTTGATTCAACTTAGTAGCTTCACCATGTAAATATTCTTCACCAACTTCGATTAAGAAAGTGTTCCTTATATCGAAGTTTCGGCTGAAACACCATCTTCTGATCTTCGCGATATATCACACTTTCATTTGAGTTTAAAAATCCCTTGAGTTTTGCTATAGAAATTTTTTTCGGCGTCCTTCATCGTAGAGCCCAAGTTTTTTAGAGCAACTATTGCCTTTCCATTTAGTTCATCATCAGAAGTTGTAGTATTTTAGTGCCTAAAAACACATTCAATTCTTCTCCACAATATTTTGTTTCTGTGTCAATGCCGCATAATTTTTTCTAGAATGGAGGATGACAAAGAGCAAAAATGTCTTTTAGCCTAACAGATAGATTGATTCTCTGTTAGGTTGAAAGACATTGTTGCTCTTTTATAGCCTCCATTCTAGAATAAATTGCGGCATGATTAGCGCGTCTTTTGTATGTGAGAAGTTACTATGTTAAAGTCAATTATTTTATCTAAACCATTCCAAAGTGATATCGGTGTTACTTTGGATTGAAAACATTGCGTGAGTTTGAATTTTCAGTTAGAATAATTACTTATTACTTGATCCCTAACTTTTGTGTGAAAAGTAGTGCAGTGCATATAACAAAGCTAGAAACTTTTTGTATTAAATAGAGAACAATTATTGCGTTGCATTAAAAGTGTGCGATTCGACCAATACAGGCGCGTATGTGTTCTTTTCTTTCTTCCCACTTTTGGTTGCATGTTTTTCCACCATAAGTTTGAAACCTGCACAGTGGTAATTAGTGTCACAGTAAATAGCTGCCATAAACGGTTTTGTTAGCATGTTACATTTTTGGCTTCCATCCGGTCCTTCGTAACTACTTCTAAAGCTTTTACTTGTTCGTTTGTTGTTTCTATTAATGCATCTTCCATCTGGAGCTTATAATAAGATGTCATTAGCTTCTGGACTGAATTAGAGATGTATTTACGAAAGAATTGCTTCAAGACTGTCTTCTGTTTTACTTGCTTTGTTGTTTTTGGCATTTTTAATTTATCATGAAACTTAGTTATTTTTGTCTGTTTTGGAAACATTCGTTCTGCACTGATGTTAATTCTAAAAAAATCGTTATTTCTGAAGCTATTCCACATTTTTTTTGTGATGGTTATATCGCCGATTGACGTATACAGATGAGTACATCTCCAAAAGATGGTACAAAAGACACAACTCTGTCTTCTTCAGCTGAATCAGTTTCCTGCTTTAATATTGGACATTGGTTTATCCTTCAATAAACGTTTTTGTGTCTTCAGATTTTTGTTCATATTTGAAGTACCGCATGAAATCTAAGGTGGCAGTGACTGTATATGCCTTGTTTCTTCATCCTTGTGACATTTCTTGGTACACAGCTCTGTCTGAACAACTCTTAGGATGTTGGTTTATACTCCAATAAACGTCTCTGTGTCTTTAGCCTATTATTCATTTTGAAAGTACCGCCATTAGGGTGTATGCCTTGTTGTCTATGCCTTGTTCTTTATGGTACATATAAATCGAATATTTCCCCCCGAAATACCTTGTGAATTCATTGCTCAATTTGTTGATGTTGGTTTAACAAACTTCCTGCAACTGTTTTTTGGCAAAATGTTTGTTTATAGCGCCATAGTCCGCATTTCCAAATCATTTAAAGCTCTGAATAAAGGGTTTTAATTCAGTTATTGGGCTTTCTAAAGATAAACGAATGGATTCGTGCTGAGTTAAATTATAGATAGATGGAAAATATTTGTCAAATTCAGCAGATAGATGACAATTTTTGTAGAAAACATTATCCAAGATGTCGTTTGCACATGCCGGGACATCAATAATTCGGCAAAACATTTTTTCTTTAATCATTTTGCTGACTTCTTCTTCAGTCTCGTCGGGACAATTCAATGTCTCCCAGATTTCTTCTGTGAAATTAGGGTCTGCACAGATGACAATCGGTTTTTTGTTCCGATTGTCCGATTGATCTGATATCACAGTATTTTTGACAGAGGAATACTCAGAGCAATGAGAATACCTCCTTAAGAATTTTTATCTCCAATCATGGCCCGATCAATTTTATTACGGACCAATGGAGATTTGGAATGATTAGCGTTTCCATAGGTTCCTGTTCTTTTTCAATGTCCGTTTTTCAAAACAAGAGTAAGGGAAATTACAGAAAAAAAAGCGAAATGAGCAGAAATACACAAAAGAAAATACCTTCAGCAGGTCAAAATTTTTCTTACCAATGAAAATTTTTGAGTTTTGATGCATGTATTGTGTGAAAGGAGTCGTTGTTGATAGCTAGAGAAATTGCGCTGCATTTTATAGGAAGCATTAGATTTAGCTCTGCCAACTGCTATTTTCCTTCCATAATTTTTAAGTGGCATTATAATAGAATCATGGTTAGGTGTATGTTTTATACGCCGGCTTTTCAAAGACATTCGATACGAATTCGCGATCTGATTTGTTTATTAAAATAACCAAAATTGGAGTGAGCGGATTCACATTTCATCTTATCAGTCAAAATTTGCGCAACCAAAATCAATTCGGACCGGCTTTACGTATCAAGTGTTGTTTCTCAAGGGTCTGTTTTGGGAACTTTACCCTACTGCTACTTGATAAATGATTTGCCGACTTTTTAATCTCTACTGTCACTCCATATGTACGCAGAAGATGTAAACTTCTTATTTGTCAAAAAAGCAACAAAAAGATCAGAACAAAAATGACGGAACCTGACTTTGGGTAGTGTATTAACCAAACTTTTAGTATATCAAGCTAACAAAGTTGCTACTTCAGCAGAGCTTTGGTGCAACGGTAGCATGCCTTATGCTGGTACTGGCGACAGTAGGTTTGAGTTCTCTAAGCTCTAAATCTTTAGCAGTATATTGAAATGCCAGTACCACAGTTGCGTTGTTACAATTGGTAGAGCTTAGATAGGCTCTGACCTTGTGTTGTGTTTACCCTTATTTGAGGAGGCGTTTGAGTTGTTTGAAACCAACTCGTTTGGGAAGGAAGTATATTATTGCAACTGTGGTATATCAAGCTAACAAAATTGCTACTTCAGCAGAGCTTTGGTGAATAATTCTGATAGCGTGAATAATTCTGAATGTCTTTCGTGACGTGATTGTAGATTATTATTACTATTATTATTATTATTATTATTATTATTATTATTATTATTATTATTATTATTATTATTATTATTATTATTATTATTATTACTTTTATTATTATTATTATTATTATTATTATTATTATTATTATTATTATTATTATTATTATTATTACTATTATTATTATTATGGCTTCCACAAATGTGAGGGACTACTCCCGCAAAATTTATATATATGTAGATGAATCGCTAGTTTAAATTTGTTAAGTTTATTTCATTTGAGGACCGACATTTTTCGCAGAGACAGATAAATGATATGGAACACAAATTTTCGATGCTGAAATAAATATCGAACTACTTCCACATCAAGTTCACCATTCGGTTTATGAGACCGACGGGTTGAAAGAACTTAACATTTGAACCAGTGATATTTGCTCTACAGTTCAGGCAACACAGACCAAAAACTTGACCGTCTTTGCACAATATTAATATGCTCGCTGATGTTGAACGCATTATAATTGTTCACCAATATCGATAGCAAGAGAAGATCTGTTAGCACAATGTAATAGTTGAGAGGTAATAAGTTCAGGGATCTAAGTCGTTTGCAATAATTAATGTTCGGTCGAATCCATTTCGAAACTTTTTCTTGAGATTTTTCTAAGAGCCGCATGTCAAATTTTGAAGGCATATAACAGTTAGATCCATAGATTAAGATTGGAAAAGGCGTACTCTTATAAAGATTTAGTTTTGCTGTAACCGTCAGGAGAAATGATGTGTTTCTTTTAATTTAGTGGAAGAATTTATTGGCTTTACAAGTCCGCAATGCTACATTTTCCTTCAAAGAGAGGCTGTCCTTAATAGTGATTCAAAGGTCCTCCACAGTTCTTGATTGTTCGGGCGACCATTGGCCCAACACCGGAAATAATCTCGACTCGATTTTGAAATTTATATACTGACATTTGGATAAGTTGAAGCTGATGTTATTTTCGTGACTCCAACGCAATATTGAATATAGATCTTGTTTGATTCAGTGTGCGTTTCCAAGATTTTTGTTATATAATATTTTCAGATCGTCAGCAAAAAGAAAGTTTTTGGATTTGAAAACAGTTTCAGTTAAGTCATTAATGAAAATAAATGAACTTTGTTTTCTTTGAGCGTGTTGAGCTTTTTCATTAGATGTGATGTTGCAGGCGTGATCCATGGGGGCAAATTTGATCTATGCGTACTCCGTCTTGGTGTGAATTTTGTGATCGCCTCGAATAACCAATGATACCTTTTTGTTGAGCATGCCATCACAGTTGCTATAACAAAGAGGATTAAAAGGGTTAAGTCTCAAATTTTCCTTCAAACCAACGTAATCGCATTGACAGAAGCTCAAAAATCTGTGCAATTCCGTGTTCTCATTTTTAGTGGGACTCAGGTCAAGATCTAATAATATAGGTATGTGATCAGATAAACTAAAAAAATTGAGCAAAGAGTCGTCGCATTTGACGTCGAAAACTATGCGCTCATCATTATTGAAAATTTGATCGACTGGTTTTTAACCACAAGTGGGAAAGAAAACAATGGGAATAAAATTTTGGCAACAAAATAGATCGACCAATTGTTTCTCATATAAGTCGGCTGTACTATATAAGTCACTCTAGTGTTTTCCAATTGACAGAAGGAAGATTAAAATCTCCTACTACTATGACCTTTATCTCTCTCCACTCATCGTCGTCTAGAAAACAGAAGAAAGAGTTGAATTCGTCAATTGTGACTCGGTATTTGCTGTTACTAGGAGGGTTATACAAACACAAAATAAGTACCTTTTCGTCATTAACAGTAAGGAACGATCCTGCAAACGCAGACATCAGTTTGTCGGTCAGATTCTTAACATCAATTGGGAAAGAAGTATTGTAGTTCCGAACGCCAATCATTACACCTCCGTTTTCGCTCTTCAGCTTTGCTTTTGTTTCGCTTCTGTAAAGCTGATAATTTTGCAGGAAAATTTCACTATCGCTGATGTTAGCTGTCAACCAAGTTTCAGTTAAAGCGATGATGCCATATGCAGAGGTTTCAGCAGCGACATCAAACTTTCTTCGACGATCTAAATTTAGGAGGCTTCTTGTATTGAAAACTAAGCAGCTAAGAGAATTTTTAGTCAATTTTGATTACGCTTCAGTTTCAAAACATTTTCTTATTCGCTCGTTAAAACCAGGTCCTTCACTTTTTGAGCCTTAAAGTTTAGCTGTTGTTTTTTAATACGGACGTCTATTTCCGAAGCTCCACAGGCTATAAGGGCACGCCTTTTGAGTAGCTTTGATTTCTCGCCCTGGATCTCTTCTTGGTTCAAAGCCCTTGACGAAAAAACAGGAAATTCATAATCACACTAACTTCCGTCCTTTTGCGAGAAGCTTTCTCACTTCCCAAGGACTGGTCATAGTTACCATCATGGTTCTTGGCTGCTTCCGATTTGAATGCTGCTTCCCTAACACCCTGATTTTTTGTACACCAATGTTGTCAACTAGGTTAAACGAATTAGGTTGTCAACTTGATTGTGCCCTAAACGTTGAGCAGCTCTTCAGTTGATGGTTTCCCTGATGTCATAAATGTGTAGCAGTTCATTGACTAGCTTACGTTTGGTTTTATGTTGGGCTAATACATCGCTGAAAAGGGAAATGACCCAATCTTTTTGCATTTTGTGTAAATGTTTACTGACAGTGCTCACATCTTCTTCAATCAATTCAACAATCGTCGGATAATAGTCCTTCGATTGTGATTCAGGTTTTTTTCTCGCAGCGTGATCTACGTTTGACATAATAATTTATACGACGAAAAAATATTCCGAAGGCGGGTAAAGGAAGTTGTTTTTCGCCAGCACCTACGAGACAACAAATTAACTACATTAGACACGATGAAAAACAAACAAACTAAAAACTGTAAGCTTTCCTCATACAACTACGAGACAGCAGAGTCTCTACCTTAGGCGCTTTAGAAGAAAACAGTTTAAATAAAACTCACGTTATTCGCTCTCGTCGTGTTTCTCTTTACTCAATATTTGTCGCTTTCTCTGTCTGCTGCCCTTCTTAATCTTCTTCAATCTTTTTCGCTGAATGAGCTTCGGGAAAGAAAACAATGGGAATAAAATTTTGGCAACAAAATAGATCGACCAATTGTTTCTCATATAAGTCGGCTGTACTATATAAGTCACTCTAGTGTTTTCCAATTGACAGAAGGAAGATTAAAATCTCCTACTACTATGACCTTTATCTCTCTCCACTCATCGTTGTCTAGAAAACAGAAGAAAGAGTTGAATTCGTCAATTGTGACTCGGTATTTGCTGTTACTAGGAGGGTTATACAAACACAAAATAAGTACCTTTTCGTCATTAACAGTAAGGAACGATCCTGCAAACGCAGACATCAGTTTGTCGGTCAGATTCTTAACATCAATTGGGAAAGAAGTATTGTAGTTCCGAACGCCAATCATTACACCTCCATTTTCGCTCTACAGATTTGCTTTTCTTTCGCTTCTGTAAAGCTGATAATTTTGCAGGAAAATTTCACTATCGCTGATGTTAGCTGTCAACCAAGTTTCAGTTAAAGCGATGATGTCATATGCAGAGGTTTCAGCAGCGACATCAAACTTTCTTCGACGATCTAAATTTAGGAGGCTTCTTGTATTGAAAACTAAGCAGCTAAGAGAATTTTTTAGTCAATTTTGGTTACGCTTCAGTTTCAAAACATTTTCTTATTCGCTCGTTAAAACCAGGTCCTTCACTTTTTGAGCCTTAAAGTTTAGCTGTTGTTTTTTAATACGGATGTCTATTTCCGAAGCTCCACAGGCTATAAGGGCACGCCTTTTGAGTAGCATTGATTTCTCGCCCTGGATCTCTTCTTGGTTCAAAGCCCTTGACGAAAAAACAGGAAATTCATAATCACACTAACTTCCGTCCTTTTGCGAGAAGCTTTCTCACTTCCCAAGGACTGCTCACAGTTACCATCATGGTTCTTGGCTGCTTCTGATTTGAATGCTGCTTCCCTAACACCCTGATGTTTTGTACACCAAGGTTGTCAACTAGGTTAAACGAATTAGGTTGTCAACTTGATTGTGCCCTAAACGTTGAGCAGTTCTTCAGTTGATGGTTTCCCTGATGTCATAAATGTGTAGCAGTTCATTGACTAGCTTACGTTTGGTTTTATGTTGGGCTAATACATCGCTGAAAAGGGAAATGACCCAATCTTTTTGCATTTTGTGTAAATGTTTACTGACAGTGCTCACATCTTCTTCAATCAATTCAACAATCGTCGGATAATAGTCCTTCGATTGTGATTCAGGTCTTTTTCTCGCAACGTGATCTACGTTTGACATAATAATTTATACGACGAAAAAATATTCCGAAGGCGGGTAAAGGAAGTTGTTTTTCGCCAGCACCTACGAGACAACAAATTAACTACTTTAGACACGATGAAAAACAAACAAACTAAAAACTGTAAGCTTTCCTCATACAACTACGAGACAGCAGAGTCTCTACCTTAGGCGCTTTAGAAGAAAACAGTTTAAATAAAACTCACGTTATTCGCTCTCGTCGTGTTTCTCTTTACTCAATATTTGTCGCTTTCTCTGTCTGCTGCCCTTCTTAATCTTCTTCAATCTTTTTCGCTGAATGAGCTTCCGTATGTTGTCATGGTTTTCGTGCACTATACTGAACAGGTGGGACTTCAAGTCCACTTGGGGATGCACTTGTTTTATCTTTAGAATCTCATTGTGGAATTTTGCAACACCTTTTTTCTTTAACGTAATTTTGTTGTGATTTATATTTTCAATTGTACACTTTAGCATTGAGTGCGTCCCGCCGCAACAATTACAGTGCTAAACAGTGTCTTATTCTTCTTCAACGGTAGTGTGCCTGATCGCGGTTCTGGAGATAGTAGGTTCGAGTCCTCTAAGCTCTAAATCTTTAGCAGTATATGGAGTTAGCCAATACCACAGTTGGGTTGTTTTAGTAGCTCAAGATAAAATGTCACTTGCAGCTAAAAACCGTTATATAGCATTCAAGAGACAGCAATTCAGCCTGACTTCGTTTTTCTAGAGAGAAATATCTCGAATAAAATTGCGATGAATAAAATCAGTGCGTACAAATCTTGAATTTGTCCCTTGATTAAGTTTGGTTCAAGCACACGTCACGAGGAAGTATGAAACTGATGGAAAGCTTTTTAAAAAGTGCCCTGAAATAGGGGACTAGTTATGGGAACGCTTTGTACTTGGAAAACATGATATCACTAAGAATACTTCCCCTTCCTATATTTCTGCAGCTTAATTCTCAGATGTGGAATTCTCAGAAATCCGAGTTGTTGGAGAGGACAGAAGGAAAAGAGTGAAACTCCCAGAGGCCAAATATGAGGTTCAGAGATTG